>NW_009198648.1:3662-65958 GCF_000690835.1 Fulmarus glacialis | reverse complement strand
CGCTCCTCTGCAGGCAGCCCAGGACCACACCACGGCAGCGTCCCCGCGGGTGGGCTGAAACCCACGCCAGAGCCCCGGGCACGGCCAGCCATAGCCACTGCCACTGGGGGTCTCCCGCTTGGGGGGCTACCCCTACCCCGTAGTACAGAGAGAGAGAGAAATCGTCTGAGCTGGACAAACAGCAGGAGCATTTTATGCTTAATCCAGTCATGTTTCCTGTCACGATCAGACATTTTCCAGGAAAAAAATGAAGAACTTCCCCAAGCATTTTGGATTTGGAAAACCTTGGTCTGTTGTAGCTCACAGCCAGAGGCTGAAGCCAGGCCTCTTGGCCCAGGCAGGCTGCCCTCCCACTGGAGGTGGAGGGGGTGACCCTTTCCTCCTCAAACACACCTGACCCAGGGGCTGCCGCTCTTTCTCTCTCTGTTTTCATTACCTAAAGCGAAAACCCCAGGCACGATTCCCAGGTGGGGGCTGAGCTCTACGAGCCCAGGGAGAAGTGCCCTGAGTCAATGTACCCATCCAAACCCAGAGGCAGCACGCAATCCCCTCCTGGCATGCCCACACAGGAACCCCTGAGCCTGCAAGTCCCCTCTCACCCATCAGCTCTCCTCATAGCGGCCAAGACCTGTGCGCTCCGAGGTGGCTGTCAGCATAGTCGGTGCCATCTGTGTAGCTGCGGAGCAGCGCAGAGCAGAGCAAGGAAGGATGCAATGCGCAGCCCCTCAAGAATAAGGATTGCATTTCCTGTTGGAAATAACTAGGTACCTCTTTGTGAAGATAATCTGCCCATCCTCAGGCAACCCATCCGACTGTTCATCCCCAACACCACAAGGCAGCACTCACACTGCTCTGTGGCCACACCACTCGGCCCTAAAGAACAAGGCTTTTATATTCTGTGGTTAATTAGCTCTGCCAATAACTCCAGGCAAAGGAAAAAAAAAAAAAACTGGCACAAGAGCTGCCGCTGTACAAACAAAGAATTTGGAAGGAGGAAAGCTGATAAACAATGCACCCGAAAGAGGCCGAGGGACACTGAACTTAGCACGGCGGAGACGCTGGGAAAGAGCAGGAGCTCCTGGCTGCAGAGCTGGGGCCTTGGAGAACTAAGGTTAAAATTTGCTTCAGAGAGGTGTTGAGAGTTCACAACTGGCTTCACAAACGCACCAGGGAAAGGCCTGCGTGTACTACGAGGTGGAAGGGCGCAGGCGGGAGGCTCCGAGGCGAACACAGGGCGAGGCGGCCTGGAGCGCTGATGCAGCACCCAGGACCACACGGGGACCCAGCACGGTGCAGGCGAGTAACGAGGGGAGCAGCCCCGGTGTGGAAAACTCAGAGCTTGGGACAGACGGGGAAAACCGTGAACAAACCCAGAAACACCCTGGGCTGAGCGAAAAGCATGAGGTAACAAGACAGCTAATTAATTGGTAAATACTAAGGGCTTTATTTTGATAGGAACAGGGCTGTGGTGCTAAGAAAACTAGTTTTAGGAATGTAGAAAATTCAAGGAGTAATAAATTGGCATAGAGAAATAAAACATGTAAAGGATCACTCAAGAATGTTTTTGGGGAGATGTAGCTGAGGGATTAGGGTGATGCACACTAATTTGGAACAGTCTTGTCAAGAAATTGGTTTTGGACAGAAAATATGAGAGGAAGGGAAATATGTCTTAAAATAGTTCCATATAGTCCCAGTCCAAACCTCTTGCCTTTAATGGACACCATCGGTCTTCTGTGATGATAGCATGAGAATTACCATTTGTTTTCTTTATGGATACACTGTAGTGAGTACTACTTAGTGCAGCTCTGCCAAAATTGTCACTAAGCTGAAGCCCAGAGCTGGGCAGTTGGCTGAGGATTTTTTCCCTTTTTCCCTTTTCTTGCTGGCTTTAGCAGCACAATGGAGGGGATGACTTTTGTAATTCCCTTTTTTAAACTGCTGAGATCAGATTTTTTTGAATATAAAGGAAATGTGAAAGCAATTTCAATCTAATTAAGCATATACAATAGGTACCCATAATATTCTCCAGTCAAAGAGCGTATTGATCTATAATGAAAGTTTCATTAATTCCATTCAAGGAGGCATGTTAACAAATGAGTGTAGTAACATCTGATCTGGTGAGTGGCTTGTTTCCTCCTTCCTTCTGCATTGAAATCTCAGTGTAAACGAATCAGATTCTGCTATTATTTTTCTGTCTTTTGTTCACCTTCCTATAGGATCTATAGATAGACGGTTCTTACCTGCAAACAAAATTAAAGCAAAACTCGCTGAAATCTGTATGTTTGCACCTCTGGCTAAGTCCCAAGTCTGATTACATTAATAACCACTGTGGAATTAATTTCACCTACCTTAAGCCATTTTAAAATTGAGTATGTAACAGGCTATCTATAGTAAGAGTTCATTTAATGTCAACAAAAAGAAGTCCCTCTAACAGGGACAGCTGGAGATCCCTCTCTGTATACCGAAGGGTTCTTAACAACTTGCTCAGACTAGAAACCTACCTACAACCATCTACAAGTCAGATGAGATGAATCCTACTTTTTATGTTAGATACAGAAAATAAGAAGCGGTCAAACCAAAATCAGTGTGTGATGCTGCCCAAGTCAGACCTTGCCATTCCTACACAAAGTCAATTAAGAGGATATGCTACTTCAAATTTCTGCCTTTGCAGGCTATTTCTACTGGTTGGTGACTCTTCATCCATGAAGCCTTAGGCTAGATGGTACCTTTAAGAATGGCATGTTGAAGTCAATGTAAATCCAATGCGGACAGTATCAGATTAACTAGTGGGAAATCTTTCTAATTACAGTTGCCACCTCTCTTCACAAAATGTTAGATGCAAACCAAAAAAGCAGGCCTTAGCTACCCTGCTGCCATGGAAGTCATGGCAGAGCAGCAGGGGAGTACAGAGAGGTCTGGAGTTAGCATTTACAGCTGCTTGAAACCTGGTGTCAGAACGAAATCAGGGTCAGACATAAATAAAGGAAGTTTATACATATTTTAAACAGTATTTGTTTTTGCATATCCATATATTTAGGTTAAGAACATCTGTGATAACAAATCTGCAAAACCTAAAAAAAGGTTTCTTTATCTACTGTGGGCTTACAGAATCTGAAGTTTGTTAAAGTTCTGCTCATTGCTTGGGAAGTTAACCCATTTATCATTTGAAAATAAGCTAGCTGATTTGTTTTCTAAGCATCTGAAGGGGTACATGCACTTCTGCTAATTGAATCGTTGTTCTCGGAAACATTGCAGCTGAGGTTCATGAAATAAGCATTAGCACATATATTGTAAGTTTAAGCTGGACATTTGTATTAGGGTGCATGAAAAACCTTGAACTGTGAACTTCAGAAACTGAACTCCAAAAAGCCTTTCACAATTCAAAAGAATTTATCAATGTCCCATTTACTCAATAGCTTGGGCACATCTACGCAATAAGTATGAAAGAAAAACTTCTTTCCATCTTTTGACCCTATTTTCTCCAGGCCCTACAGGCCCTTTTCCCACACGGCTTCCAACAGACTCTCTTCCTTCTCAGCTACCTTTAACAGACCTGCAATTTCCTTCACTTTTCTTTTCACCTGGAAGGTATTAGAGATTTAAAAGGCACACGAACAGCATATTGCTATCCGCAGGAACTGAGAGTTTAGGAAGAAGCAAGAGAGATGGTGTAGGAGAAGCAGAGATTTATAACAAAGGATATTCCACGTAGTTCTTGTCCAAAACACCCTTCAACTTCAGTGTCATTTTACTAATGAAACAAAGCAAAATTTGATTCCTATGTGAAAATGTAAAGGGTAAGCAAGATTGAAGGAGAGAAAAAAATTGTTCTTAATGAGTCCCAAAAAGGAAAACTAATTAAAGCCACAATACCAGCCCAGTGAGAAGACAAAGTATAAGAGTATAACTTAAGAAAAGTGTGCACCTTGTGGCAAGGAAACAAGGCTTTTACACAGTGAGGAATGGACAGCTCAAAGCAGCTGGTATCTAAAGCTGTTTTTTCCAAAAACAAATGCCTGCCTTATAGAAATATAAGAATATAACAACATATGTTTATTTGAGAAAGGTTAAAACAAAGGCAAAACCTTTGTTTTGGTTAAAAAAATTCTACACAAAGCAACTGGTACAGAAACTATCTCCACAAAGTTAGCAATGCAAAAATCTTTCTTTGGCTATACCAGTGGATTATACTTAAAGCATTGAAACTTAGAGAGAAAAGGAAATTTTGGAGTGGATTACAGTAAAAAACAAATTGAACTACGGAAATACTGTAGTCTTATAAACAGTGTTACGTAGGGTTTGGGGCGGGGGGGGAATTGTTTTTTAAGTTTCAGATGTGCCCATGGAGCTTCTTGTAAGTGCACTATCTACAGTGATAAATCATCAGCTTGAATCACCTATTCCAAGTGGTTCCCAGGGTGTTACCTCCAAATACAGGACTGCTGTGTCTGGTGTATCAAGGAGGAAACCCATACTTTGGGCTTGGTTATCTCCTTTCCCTGTTCGCTACAAAAAAAGCTCTCATTCCTATACCAGAGTGAAGCAAAGCTCTTCTCATTAATCTGCCAGTGGAGTCTGGCCTTGATAGCATTTCACATTTTAGCTCGTTTTCATAACAAAGATGAAAATCCTCATCTTCAGTCAAAACCAAGTGGCCAGACTCAGGCCACAGAATAAGCACCTGCCTACCCATAAAAGACAACAGAATCGAGTCCAATCTCATTTAGGCTGCAGTAGAATAGAAGTCTATTTTTCTCCCATTTTCAGAGACCTTTTAAAGCTAGTCTGTTTTATTAAGACTTTGATGAGTGGAGCTACCTTGTTTTACAAAATCCAAGGAAGTGGTTTGGCGTATACTGAGCATGGACAATTATACATTTCTGTCACTGAGCTTTGAGAACATCTTACCCTCATACAGTCCTTAGAGTCTTTTGGGACTATTTTATTCAGTTTTAAAAACTGTTGTGATAAGTAAGGATGCAGCAGCATTCTGGCCAACATCCCATTTCCTCAGCTCTACTGTGGTGTACTGAAGACCAGGCAGGACTGGACTAGTCAACTTTCACGTTCTGAAGGGCGCTCTCAAACCTGGGAAATCTCCAGAGGCATTGAGACAGCCTTTTGGTCGCCTTGGGTTACGGATTTGACCCAATCAAGGATCAAGGCCTGGCTGGGTGGTTTTTACAATACTGAAGTAGAATATCAGAGAACAGTATTCATAAGGATATTAATTGAAAAATGCTGTATGCAAAGGGTCTGCTGACCAGTGTAGATTCACAACTATAGACTCTATTTATAGTTCCAACCTAGTATCCAAAAATTTGCACAAAAGAATTCCAGGGGAAAAAAGGCCTAAATGGTGAATCAGACAGACCTCATAAACTTTTTAATGTATCAATGTCTTTTGCTAATGGGTTTTTAGAAATAAAGATCAGAAAATTAAATTTCTCATTTAGACAAGGTATTATTTAGTTCGGAACTTGAGACTCATTTATTTCTGACACTGCACATTAAAAGAAAGGAATGCATTTTTATATATATGTGCATGCACACACATCTGTGTGTATGGCGCTGTCTGCATAGGCTGTCAAGCAGGATGAGACCTCCAAATATATTCCTCTAACGTATTCAACTTATAGCCTATATAATTCGTTTTATTAGAAAACAAGTTTGAAAAAAATTATGTCTTTTAGTTCCGTTTCTGAGTGTCACTTATTTTGTACAGGATGTGCTGTACAATTAATGATTATGCTGCTTCCAAAACCTAAGAAAAAATACATGAACTCTACAATTTCGCATTTTTTTCCATTTTCCTGTGTTTTGTTTAAAGAATACACATTTGATTTGTTAGAGTGTATTTCTGCTGTGCTACGAATACTCTTTACATGTATATTGGGTATATCTAACATCAGTTTGCAAATAGCCCAAACTGTGCCCAAGAAGATTTAAAGGAGAATGATGTTCCTGTAATCTCAGCTGCTAACCCTTCTGTACTGATGAACACCAGGCAGTCATGCCTATCTAGCACAAAGATCTTTCTTCATTTAATGCCCGCAGCTTGAGATAGTCAATCTTGCCCAGCATGAGCCTCAAGTATTTCAGATAGTTATTTGTGATTTTTGTGTATGTCCCCATGCTATTCCAGGTACTGTGAGTTGGTAGCTACTTATCTATCCGTACAAGGCCATAATCAAAGGCATTTTTACATCAGTATATGAATAACCATGTTGCACAGATCCAAGACGTCAATCACTATCACAATTGCAAGAGGTCAGTAAACAATTATAAATTGAGCTGCTATATATAAACTAGAAAAATAATCCCAAAATTATAAACCTTTAGCCATAAATTCTACTTTAAGCCGCACATAATACTGAACAAAGTGATATGTTATCACTGCATTAACATCTATCTGCTACTGAAAAAAACACTAAGCGACTTTTCTCTAATGAGCTGGAGTAAAAAAGTTATAAAGATAAATATAGGTTTGCTTGACTATTTAAAGTCCACAAGATTATAATTCTTTAATATTGCTTTTATCAGAAGATAAAAATATAACTAGACTTTAGAGTTTGTCATATGAGTCATAACTAAAAACATTAGATGACTCACAATAATCAATCACAAAACATGAAAACAATCTCAGTTATTAAAATTGTTGGAAAATGAAATGGCGCTGCTTTACTATAAATCTGCCACGTGATTTAAAATTTCATTGATCACTAAGTAAAAGATTTTTTTTTTTTTTTTTAAAATCTTACATATAGTAAGGTATCATTTTGTTTGAGTCCAGATAATTATTTAAAGAGTCTGGTGATATTTTTTCTGTATTTCCCAATAACATAAACCCAATATTGCATAGCATTTTTAGTTCCATGTACAAGTAGGCCAAGGGTTATAAATCACACGCGGAGAGGTGATGAGAGGCATGCTTGAAAATGATAGGCTTTACTTCAGGAAGCTCAGATATATATTTATCTTTAATTCATGTCTAGATAGATAATCTAACAAGCTTCTAAGAAAAAAATGGTGTCCTTTAGGCATCTATTAGAAATCAGTATAAACATTAAGGTTCTACGTCTGAAGGAACATGAGACGGGAGATTTCAACAGGGCATGTCCAATGACTACAGAAGTTGGGGAAGGCTTCCCATTGACTTCTGTGAGCTTTAGATCAGGCCCCATAGCTTTGCAGCATCCACACACAGAAAGGGCTGAATGAGCTCCTTTTATCCTTTGACCAACCAGTGAGTGCCCATGAGAAGACGTGTTGGCTGGTCAGTCTTCAACTGCACAGCTCAACTGTGTATCTATACAGTCAAACAGCCACTACAAATATACTACCACTGTTATAGGAATAGCGTCACAGCAACAATCACGTAAACTAATGTAAACAATTCTTATGTGACTTACATTTTGGATGCCAGTTTAATTTTTGATGTTCCCCTATTTAAAAAATAAGATTTCTGTCCCCACTGTATTGTACGACACCAGTGAGAAATACAGCTTTTTATAATGCATTTCTGTTGCTTGGTCATTTGATGCTTTTGGTTATTTGTTCTGTATATTTGGTGATGTTTTTTAGTTTTTGAGAAAAAAACCCACAAATCTTCTGTTGATTCAATAGCTGAGATGTGTTACTGTTTGCCTTCCATTTTTCAAAATCAGAAGGTAGATTAACACAGATGCTTAAAGCATCAAACAATGTCAGTTTTTTTCCGAGTGAAATATTGTGGGTGCTAACAAATAGTGGAAAACATGCTCAAACTATGCTGCCACACTGTCAAATACAACTAGAAGAAAAACATATTCTGTCTGAAAATCCAATACACTATCCCCATTAATTTAACCAACAAAGGAAGAAAAACTGCATATTTAAAAAAGAAACTAATGCAAATTTCCACATGGACTAGGCCTCTTCAGCCTACGTTCAGGTTATGCAACACAAAGAAATGCTTCACATAAGCATTTCATACAATTTAACACATCTGAATGGCTTTTTCTTAGGAGTATTGGAGAAAATTACGTATGTTCTGGGTCTGTAGAGCCCTTAATCCATGGACAATGCTTTCATTTCCATAAGACCTACTCAGAGAAAGCCTCATCTTTCTCCATTTTCCACTGCTGCAGTCTAGGAACATGCAGGTAGCCCTCACTAAACTGTTTAGCATCTAGATGAACTCATTTCCATGGAAAGCAGTACCTGCAACCCTCTCCCATGTAGTAACCTCTAAGAGGTTCCCTGTAGTTGCTTTCTGCTTTTAGGGATGTATTTATTACCCTGACACTCCTTAGCTTTTCTAAGCATCTTCTTGGGAAGAAATTGCCTTCTGCGGCATTTCAGAAAGAGCTGTATATTCTCTTTCATTGCTGCCTACCCTGTATTTCACAACAGGCACCGAGACCTGTCCTGAATGGACCAAGATACTGGTCTAAAATTTCAAGAGCATACCTACAAGATGGTAAAATGAGCCAGTTAAAAGATTCCTCAGATTTTAAAATTCAATTATTTCAATGGAGTCTCATCTAGCCTTCTGCAATAGTCATGAACCTGCCTCTTACAACTTGATTTTTATGGTGCCATACATAAAGTACATGGTACTACATTAGAGGCCTAGGCGTTTTCTTTTTCAGTTTGATAATGCAGTTTGGCATTGTTTTGAAGTTTTAATTGGAATGCACTGCTTGTGGTAGATCATAGTGTTTGAAAATTTTGATTCTAGAGTACTAGAAACAGAGAATTTAAGAACAGTGTTGATAAATAACACCCTTTTGTCTCAAGAGTTACACATGCTCACACATTTAAAAAAAGACTGGATCCATGGGCCTTTTAGCCCTTTAATTGTAATACTAAAATTGATAGTAGTGATGGCTACAGGTGTCCAACAAAACCAAGATTAAAAAATATGTCCAAATGTTTGAAGTTCCTGATCACGCAGAGAAAAGGGAGATTTCTTTTTTTCTTTTATTGCAGTGATTCAGGCAATTAAATTAATACTGTTCCTGTACCATTTCAGTACCTGTTCTGTTGAAAAGTTAACAGAGAAAGACTCTGTAGGAGAATTGCAACATAAAGAGGCAAACAGATGAGATAAAGAAGCTAGAGAATGTAATTGATTAATTATTAATGTCATTAGTCTTCAGATCAAGCTCAAATAAAGCAAACAGACCTTTTGGCTAGTAAAGATGAAGAAGGAAGAGTACATGATTCAAAAACTTTTACGCTTGCTATTTCAATGAGCTAAAGCATAAGGATGCTATGCCAGATTCTATTCTCATGCCATAAATCCAAAATAACACCATTGGCTTACGTAGATTTTACATTGACTTTAGGAGAGTTACTTTGAATTTACATCACTGTAAGATCAGGATCAAACTGCTGAGAGGATATTAAAAGGAGATTAAACATGATCTTAAACAGTGATATCCCAGGAGATCCAAGGATTTTCAATTTGCAAGATTTTACAACTGTCTGAGAGTTGGATAAATTTCAAATGCAGTTGCTCATAAGAGCATTTGCAGCTGCCAAAAGAACCTCTTTTAAGGACCTGGAAGTTGGCAGAGAAACTGAACATCATGGAAGAGTGTAACAGAACAAGCAAGGCTGCAAGCAAGCAGAAGGGAACGCCGAGAGCATTTATGAGAGCATACGTATGTTATTGGATTCATTTGACTTCAGTTATTGGATAGGTTTATGCTGTTCTTCTAGCCACTCATTCAGGAAAATGGAGTATAGGTTTAAAGCACAGATATATGTATTTCGGTATCAAGGCCCACATTTGGCTACCTAATTCCTGTTCATGATAGACTCATACTGAAATAAACTCAGAAGACATTTCAATATCTTGGTCTGAGTTATTTTGTTTTTTCCTGGGCACAAAACTGATATTCAGCACCTCCATGTCTGAATATTGATTCCAATGATGATGCCTCATCTTCCTTTCCTTCATTCATTAAAACGGTACTCCTACAGAATTTAATGGCAAAATTTATTTTTGTCTGGAGGCCTGTGCTCTTAGATATTTGTAGCTGTTATTTGCAGGATACTCTAAGAGCAGCAGTGAGATGAGTGCAACAATCTAATCTGTAATTCTTGAGGCAGAGGATGATTTTCATTTCATTCAAATTAATTTATCATCTGGCATAAGAGGACACAATATCCATCTTCTGATGCTCTGAAAGGCATAGGCTTAGTTGACAAATTTTCCTGAATAAATGAGAATCCCAAAGAACTGATTAACAAACAGTGAATTCTGTTCTGTTCTGGTGCTGATCTATAGGTAAGAGATTTTGAGAAGAGATTAATGCTACATTCCCAAACAATGTGTGCAATTTTGAGTATTGTATGTCCTTTCAGTTTGCTTATGCACACATGTAAAAAATGACTAGTCATGAAGTTGAACAGGTATATGTCTGCTTTCTGAGTACAACTATAATGGTTCTGTACCCCAAAGTATTGAATAAAACCCACCAAGTAGACATACACTTTTTTTGCACCTTTAACCCTGAAAATCAAGCACCGTAAATTATCCTCTTCAGGGATGTGCTGCAGTAACTGAAGTATGCAGATTTTAAGGATACCAAGAGAATAATTTTAAATAATCTAAACTACATACAGACATTATACATTAAACATGAAAAGTTATATAATGGGTTAATTTGAAGAAGGCTTCACATTCTACTGCCATTAAGTGCTGAGGAAAAACCTTAAAGAAAACTTCTTCTCTAATTCAGAAGTGATTTTTTATTATTTGGATGATATGATGCAACAATGCTCTAGTTCACATTTCATACAATTATGTAGCAGTTTTCCTGAAATAAAATAGAACCAAAATGCACATACAGAGTAAAATGGTTTATTTTTATTGCCCAGAGCAATTACGGCCTGAAACCAGACATAAAGGCTGCAGAGCCTGATATAAAAGACTAGAGAAAGTATTCAAATTTCAATATAACTTCATTCTCTAGAAATGAAGTTGTCACTAGGAAATACGATACTGGTATTTTCTATTCTTCATAATAGAAAAAACCAAAAAAATGTATACCATTTACTGAAGCATGTCCTACATGACATTCCTGAGTAGTCCATGAAATAAAAATTATTTCTGCAGTACAGTATTCCTAGTCTGTGCAGCTTGAAATTATACCCATGGCCTGTATGCATTTCACCTCTCAGTCCTAAATCAAATAGCCCTCATGGCACTCAATCTCTCACCTTCCAAAACATTTAGCACTTCAGTTTCTCTAAATCTCCAATTAAAATTGCAATTAACAAAAATAATATTTTTTTTCAGCACAAAATAACCACAGTGCCTTGTTTAATTTGGGTCTTAATTTGCATGTTGTTTAGAATGTTCATTTCTATAATAGATTTACTTGAAGTTTTATTTGTTATTAGCCAAAATATTAAATTGACGTTTTAACAACAAACTATTGGTAAATTGACATTAAATCCAGTGTGCAGGTTTGGCTGAGAGGAAATGGGAAAGGGAAACATTTTAGAAAAGTAAAAACGTTGTTTTCATATATTTTAAACACAATGTGTGAAAAGGTTATTTATAAATGTAAACCAAAATGAAATGTAGCTTAAATTAAATTTTAAAATCTAAATGGTTAAAACCTAGCTGTAATGCCCTCTGTGAGCAGAATATAGCATTTAGTTAAACTATAAAAATATTTTGAGTTTCATTTCAATGAGAAAAACTGTTTAAATTGTTTCATTCAGCTAACAAAATGGAAAAAAATTAGTTCTCTGCTCAGTTCAAATAAGTTTTATGAGAACACCTATGAGTGCTTGCATCAATTAATACGATAATGATGTACACAGAAATATTCCACAGAACTTTCAAATTATGGAGTTCACTGGTTTGATAATAAAGTACTTCTATGACTTTGTTCCCCAGGAACTTATGGATGGGTTCTCCTGATAATGTATCCAGTATAAATATCTTTTTATAATTTACATATTCCCAGGAAAAAAAGAATATGAATCTTCATACATATTAGATATGTAAAAGGCAATGAAATGTGAAAAGGCAGCAGTTAAAATGTGTAAAACCAAACATTTATAATGATATAATCAAGTCTGAGCACAAATTTCAACTTATTCATGGTGCAGATTACGTGATATCTGATGATTGATGAAGATGGTTAAGTGAAGATCTACTAAAAGCAGCGCGATGTTCAAGATAACAAGGTTATCATTCCATTATGCATTTTCTGGATGGAATTAACAGGTAAGCCTCATTGGCCATCAAAATATTGTATTGTAATCAAAGTCCTTGAAAGCACATATTTGAAAACCTATCTAAATGGTAAAGAGAGAAGATTAGATAATCAATTGTTATATAACTAGAAAATCATGGAAATGCATAAAAGTAATAGAAAAATATGTGTATTAAGTGTTGCTTATAATTACACAATATAGTTCTTCCACAGAAAACAAGAGCATTGTATGGTTTTGTAATCTTTATAAGGTGTACTCAGAAAAAAAAAAAAAAAGGTTTGATCCGTATGTCAAAAATAGACATTTGCCCCAATTACAGAAATAATTATGCAAAACACAGGAAAGCCATTAAATACACTGGTGACCTGTGTTTTGTGCTACCAGCTCAAACTGGGGAAAAAAATAGAAGAGTTTCTGATGATGGCTAAGATCTGGGAAGAAACTTCATCTCAGTGCATAGAAACACTTCTTTGGTGGCTTCTTTCTAAAGATGAAGATCTTATGTTCAAAATAAAGAGCGTTTCCAATGTATTTTTTTGAAATATTTTTAAATACTAGCAGTGGCAAGTGGAAAGAAAACAAGAACAGCAAATCTGATCAGATTCCAAACCATGCTAATCTACAGAAAGATGATCCACATCAAGAAAAGGGAAGAATAACTAAGTTAAGATGAAATGTTGTCTAAAGAATCTATGGACTTGCCAATCTATTAAAAACCTATGTACTGCCTTCTCAACAAACAAAATACCATAACTCCATTAAACATAAATGCTAAAAATCTGTCTCCATAACAAAGCAATTATGAGACTTGTCATTCATCTCCTTTACAAGGGTGTCGTGAGGCATGATTCATTACGTTTGTAAAGCACTTTGAAATCCTGAGATGAAAGATGCCAAAGAAATGCAAAGTATTATCATCATAATACAAAGTAGTATTATCATTGTCATCAAACAAAGTGCCTTAGGAAAGGGCACTTTTACACATGAATTAATTTGTGATGTTAACAGCTCACTTATTCCAACATAAAGCTTCTGTTACTATTAGATCCAAACCTGGATCCAGGGAGTGAAACTATCAGGACTATACTCTTGCCTTCCCATCCCCAAGATGTCATTGCTATACAGAGAATTGCATCTGAATTACAGCTTAGCACAGTGCAGGCACATTTAGTCGACGTCTGTCAATTCAGCACCTACCTCAGCAAGCGGCAGCTGCAGCTCAGGAACACCTCTCCTCCAGGACACTGCACATATTAATTGTCTCTTTTCTGTTCATGCAAGTGCTGTTCTAAAGAATACTACTCAGAGAGAGTGCCAAAGTAAAAATATGTACAGATACATAAAATAAAAAAGTGAAAATAACATTTTTGAAAAAAATGACCCTTTTCCTCTGTATTTTAATATCCCCCCCCCAATTCTGCAAGTAGTTTAACTTCACAAATACATTGAACTCCTCCAAAATTTCTTCAGTATTAGCTGAAAATTGAGATTTTTTTTTTTTTTTTTGCTGTTCTGGGCAGCAACACTGACTCACTTTGAGATCTACGTCATTAAAAATAATGGGGCTTTGCTACTTCTCTTGAAGGAATGATTCAACAGAATCGGCCGGCTGGGGTTAAACCACGACAGGTCCTATATATCAACACCAGCTCATCCACTGTGATACAGCAGCAGAATTGCTAGTCAGCATCTTCATACACAGACGGATTTGTGGGAAGCATTGGAGATGCTCCCTACCAGCGACAGAGCTCTAACGAACCCCTTTGCCATCCAGACTTGTGGCTGAGTTATGGCTTTTGCCACTGATGTTTCCTACTGATTAGGTATTAATGATTCTTTACAAGGTTCAGCTATACCATGCTGGTAATTTGTCACTTTTACTCACTTACCTAAAAGTAAGCAAATGACATCGAAGTTTAAGAGGTTACATTTTTTAATTGATCTTAAACCATGGCCTGACAGGTATTACTTTCTTTCCATAGGCGCTGTTTTTGGCAACATTCCTCAGCTGAATAGTATTGAAAATAAATATTCCTGCTTTGGTTCATTAGAATATTCAGCAAGTTAATACATTTATAAATCATAATTAACTACTCCTTTCTGTTTTGTTTCTCTCCTGAATTGTTTTGCATTTGTTTGTTACTGTTTTGGAGCAGAAAGTATGTATATTAAAGATTTTGGACCTCTCCTGGATAAAAGTAACTTTTATTGATTGTAGTTGAAGTCATTTGATCCTGCTTGGGGAGGATCAAGCTCTCATTGTTTTTCTCCAATTAAACCTAAACCAGTCTACTAACTTCAACAGTGCTGTCCAGTCTTCACATACTGGGCCTGTCGCAACTTATGCCTACGGCTGTTAAACTCTGGTATTAATTCACAAAATTGTTTTGAAGTCAATGGAGTTGCGCCGGTTTTCATGTACAGAATATTCAGCCCATTACTTCTGACATCATACAATTATAGAAAAGCTCTACCAGACTCCTTGTTTTTATCAAGAAACAGTTTATTTAAATCAAGTGTATTGTATTGTACAACACTTTAGAAAAGGCTTAAAAAGCCAAGGGAGTATAAAGAGTAGATTACTGTATTACTTACAATATGGGGGTGGAATAGCTTCATTTTTATGTAAATTCCTCTAAGGAATGATGGGTTCATTTTGCTTTTATAACGTTCAAGGTAACAGCAATTCTTTGTGGAAACATCATATCAGATATACAGAAAAGGTTTCCATTAGGGTACACTGGAAACTAACATGCTTGTTACTTTTAATAGAATAATAGATAGATTAGATTGGGAGCAGTTTCTTTTGCTTTTTCTGATGGCTTGGAAAATAATTATCAGCATTCTCAGCTCTTAACACAGAATGGTTTAGGGTAATTATAGGACACATATGCCATGTACAAAGGGTGAAAAGCAGTTGACATTGCTATTCATTCTGACCCTGACCAGCCATCAGAGCAAATTGGACATACATGCTCATCATTCAGAGGAATGATTAACATAGTGCTAATCCTGTCTGCTAAATGATGATCATAGTGCTAATCCTGCAGACTGAGGAAGTCTAGGATTTTGTTCCTGGGGTAGTTCAGTATCACATCTCCACACCATAGACATACATCTGTCTACCATAATCTGACCTCAACCTGTTTGCTTACTAAAGTGTCTTGTTACAGAACAGTATCTGACTAATGCTTTCTAAAACATGATTTCCAAAGACAACACAAAAACTTAAAAACTTGTAAAATCAATCTACTCTCTCCCTTCCTCATACCACGACAAATAAGGGAACAGATAAATCTCCATGCTCTGCAGCCATGCAAGCTCTATTCCCCATCTACAAGACCAGTCAGAACACACAGGACACATTCTACGGCTCAGAAGTCAGAGGAGACCAAGCCACCAAAATCTCGGGAAGCTCTGGCTGAGGTGCTAACTCAACAACCGCTTGTAATTCCCATCTTCTTAGCAGGGTGCAAGAACCAGCAGTCCACTGGTTCTTGGCTTACAGACTAGGTCTTTACAGAAAGGCCATAGAGTACACAGGGAAGTTAATGTTGCTTAAAGTACCATTTGCTTTACACAACTACTTATTTGGATCATTCCTCTGACTCAGAATACAATTTCTCTTCTTATGTTGCTATTCTTCAAGTCACCACTAAAATCATTTACATTTATGTCACTGGCAAAGAGAAATATTCTGTTTCTTTATTTATATGTTGATCCTTGTCCCTCTCCAGTTCACAAGGTGATTATAAAAAATAAAGTGTTGATCCTCCAATAAAACTTAGAGACACATGAAACACTGTCCAGGAAGCCAAATAAAACAATATGAAGTGAAGGGAAAAGTAGAGAAGGAATCTACATATTGCTGCTTCTGTTCAAAGCACAGACTGCCTAACAGAATCCAGTATGAATATAACATTGCAGTGACCTACAAAAACCATAAACACTTGATGTTTGACTTGCAAGACAGGAAAAAAACCTAGGTAAGTCATCAAATGCAGTATAAAACAGTGAGGATAATAGCTACCAGGCAATGCACAAAGGTGAAAGAAGAGAGGTACTACAAAAATCCTAAAATAAAAAGGTGCTAATTGCCATTCATCTTAAAAGTATGCAATTTTCCAAAGCATTGTAACTAGCCATACTCTTCCATTTAGTATGGAAGCGTAACATTTCAGGTAGAACACTTCAACTACAAAGCCAAAAAAAAAAAAAAAGCCAAATAAGAAAAAAAAAACCCAGAATATTGTAAGTAAATTACACTAAAACTCATTGGATTTGTAAAAACAAAACATGAGAAAGTAGTACACTGTCTTTAATCATTACTCCATCCTTTGTAGGTAATATCTTAGTGAGTAGGTTAACATGATTATTTGTATCATTTAGCACAACCATCTGGAGATACATAAATTATTATTTTAGGAGTCCCTGGGCTTATTCCTTTTTAATGCTTGTCATAGTTTTGCTTAAACTATCACTTTAAAAAAGAAAATGTTTGCTTTTCAACTAACTCTTATATTTACTGTTAAAGTAAACACATCAGAATGCACTTTCTTCTTAATTTTTAGGTATCATGTTCACTTAGTCCTCAGAAATTTACAGGAGAACATACTTCTCAGCTGTACAGGTTCCAGGCAAGGAAATACGGAGCACATGGAAGCCTTGGAGCTCTTTCTGTACACTTAGAGCCCTAACCGAGTGGCTGAAATCACTTCTTAGTCTCAGAAAACACTAGTTAGAGTTCATTCTTAATAGCCCCTTGGGGAACCTTTTGGGAACTAGTCAGACCCTAAACTGCAGTCCCATCACTATGGAGTAGGAGTGCCTATACCCACCATGCTTTTTCAAAGCGTTCATAGACTTCAATCTCTTCTGACAGAAGAATTAGCTCTGTTTTCCTCCACTGGTGCTTTGAATGTGGCAAGATGTCCATTACGATAACGTTTAAAGTAAAACATTCCGAAAGATCAGGAACAGTAGAATTAATTATCTACATTAGTAAATCCTAGATCACTTATCTATGCTTTTTTCTCTAAGTAGATTTAAAATAATATCATATGTAATGCAGAAATAAAAATGATCATCTTCCATTGTTTTTTCTAAGTGTTTCACAGATTTTGGGATAAAAAGTTACTGGTCTCGATTCTTACACAGCCATTACTCTTCTTGTTTGTAACCTTTACTATGCTCTCCGTTGCACAAAAGGCGGGGTACACCTGACTCTGTCTTGCCTTTTGTGACCTGATCTACCTGAAATCTTCCTGTTTCAGGGATACTGAATGAACTTGTCTTCACCTTGAAACATCCATCCCATTTCAACTGAAATATTTATTCCGGCTTTAGTCACTTGTCCAAAGGTTACAAAATTTCATTTTTCCTCAATCCTTTTGGTACAGCACACGCTAGGACCTGAGTTATATACAATCTATGGAACTAGAAAAGCTGCACCATCGCCAATTTCCTCCTCTGAATTTTCTTGTATAAAATGACTCATTTATTAGTATGAGAATAAACAGCACGTGCCCCACAAGTCATGATTAAAACCTTCTATATCATCTTGAGGGTTTGTAGTCATAAAAGTCTTAGCATTTACAGATTCCCTAGAGGAAGCCAAAGAAATCCTCAAACTTTGACAGCACTAAGGGATTTATATGCACTAAAATATCCACCAGAACATACTAAAACATCCAGTGAAGAAATGTTTGGTTTAGACATTCTTATTAAAATCTCCTGTTAGTCTAACTCCATCTGTGACCTGTTGATATTGACTTGCTCACTACAATATAGCAGTATTAACTAATCCAATCCAAAACCATCTATATGTTACACGTCTTGGACTACTGTTATAGAGAACACTGCTTCCATCTGGGAAAATTCACTGGGGAAAACAGCAATGGAAATTTTATGAAAAAATCTAACACTGCCTCTATTTGAAAAGCATTTTGTTATGCCTTGAATGAAGAATCCAACATAAAAATAAATTGGATTCTACATTGTAGATGCAGAACTATCTGGTTGCTAGAAGAGAGAAAAAGCTATTGCGGTAGCAGGAGATAATTACGGATGATGATAGGACATCTCGTAAAGTCTCCTGGGGAAAAAAATAATTGATCCAGACTATCGATAAGATAATTCCACTCTATCTTTCCATGTCTTCCTCTGCTTCTTTTTCTTCTTTCTTTCTACTTTACTACTACTCTTATTTAACCTTCAGCTAACCATTTAAGTAACCACTGAACAGCAGTAATAGTTGTATTAAATCGATAGTGTGGTATATAATCTTCTTGCTTTTTGCATTAATGTCAGGAGGCTTTCTTCTTTTTAACATCACTTTCTTAATGTTTCCAGTATGATAAGAATGTATTTTCTATTATTTACAGTGCTTTCAATTGTTACTGCAACCGTACTTATTTTCCAAAATTTGAAAAATGCTTCAGTGACAGGAATTAAGATCCTTAGCTTAATTTCATCTTCCTGCCAATGACTTATTTTGGATACGTGCAGAACTCTAGACCTGGTTGTATGACAGCAACTGTTCAGTCCATTGTATCCTTCAACATTTAAATAAGAATTACTTAAAAGTCCTTGGAATTTTCACTGATAAGGTGACAGGAATTAGAATACTGGTGCTGATGTAGCCCTGCCAATAAGGGGAAGAAGTACAAGCTTAAAGAAAAAAATAACATACCTATTTCTCAGTTCTGTTGTAATTCTGGATATCCTATTACATTACTTATTACCAGGAACTTTTATGATTTCAGTTCTGCAGAGTATAAACAACATCTAAACAGAATTAATAACTATAAGTATTGTGGCTACTAAGAAAGTACTAGCAAAAAATGGCGTAAAGCATTACAAATATTAATATTAATGTTTAAAACAAACGGTGCATATAAATGAAACTGTGAAATTAAATAAGAATCTTTCTGCTGGCTCTTCATTTTAAGGAAAGACTTGAGTTTCACTCACAGAAATGCTCTTAGGAAATGCATTTGAGCTGACTATGCATGCCAAAAATGGTGTGGACTCCAGAAGACGAGATCGCACAAAGAAATGACTTAGGAAACATTATTCTAACCAGACCCCCTGCACAAAGACACTGAAACACGCAAGCAAGACTAGAATTTAACGGTTTGATTTCTAGCTAGAACTGCACCAACAAACTGTTACTTTGTCTCAGTAATGTCACAGTGACAACGGGAACTTTCAGTGACAAATGGAAGACATGCGAGACAAAACGCTATTTTTTACAGAAGAATAGTATTGAATTCTTTGATGAATGCAGTGAACTTAACAGACAGCAAACTTAGCTAGGGAAATCCTAAACATACCTGACATAAAACATGCTGAAATCAGACAAATCCAAACTGGGCATATATTTGTAATGGATAATTGAACACAGCAATAACTAAGGAAGGATGGTGCCTTCATCTTTTCCCATGTAGATGCTTTTCTTGTTAAAATGCTATTGCCTCATTCGCATCATGGGGCCCAGTGCAGTAAAGTAAAAGGGCAAGATTTATTGCACATAAAAGGTCAAACCAGATAATCTAATGGTTCCATCCAATCCTGAAATTAAAAACACTTTTTGATTACTTGTTCTCTAAGCTCTATACACATGCATGTCTTCATAAATAGCCTGTACTACAGAAGGAATTTCCTTCATAGTGCTCCTTTACTTCCAGTTGCTATTGTTCTCCACATTGTTGGGGGTTTTTTTTCCCTCTTAATGGAGAAGAAACAGGATAAGAGGTCTATTAATTTTTTTTTTCTTTTTTTTTTTTTTTTTTTTAATACAGGTTATAGAACTAGTCCCCTTATGGCTTTATGGCTGATATTTTCAATATTAATATTCCTCACCAACAAAGGGTGTGAATGTTCTATATTATGCACCAGGCAGTCAAAGGCTATTCACATTGAAAAAATGAACGTTGCTCAAATGAAAAATTTAGATTACATTTTTTTATGTTTATGAAAAATATCCCATTTTGACTTTTTTAATCCAAAAATTATTTTTTTCCTGAACAAAAGAATGTACCAGGATGCATTCAAGATATGTTCTTAGAATGAATAAAATTAGGATTTAAATGCCATCTACAGAAATATCTAAGATGTGTCTTGCCAAGATTAGTTAATTTGGCATAAATGTAAATGGAAGAGACAAATTATATAATTTTGGAAAAAAAAAAAACAACAAACCCAAAACCAACAACAAGCCACCACCAAACCAACAAATCTAATTTTGAAATATCTAGTGAATATCTTTGTATAGCAGACAAATACATCAAACAATTTACGGGTCCCTTCCATCTCAATTTTTATGTCTGGAAAACCAGCAGAAAGGAGTATGAAAAGGGCACTATTCCCTGCATAAATATATGGAATAGATATTCACTAATACTATTTTATGTAGAAAAAATTTGTGCTTTCACAATGTATTTCAGTCTTTTTGTAGATCTCCATCCAAGCACATGCTGAAAGAATGTCAATCTGAGGGAAATAAAAATGTGTTCTAGATTAGAATTGCACATAATGAAGAAAGAATTCCAGTCAAAATAAAGCAAATCCCACATTACTTTCTTGGGTTGAAGAATCAGATACATTGTTTCTCCTTTTTTTAAACTTATGAATTTGAAAAATGTTTCCTCGTTAGGGTATAATCATGAACATGTGTGAGGAAGATCTAAACTGATGATACTCACAAAGAAATGAAAGAAACAGATTTTCAGAGATAGGATTCTGATTTTGTAATGTATATACATAATTGCAACTATGAAGGTGAAAGCATCAATTGCTACAAACACCTGCCTTCAATCCACTTTAAAAAGTAAATAGAACAGTTCTAAAATTCCATATTTAACCCCCAAAATATTTAAGTCGCAATCCTGCAGAAAAAAAAACACCCTTAAAATATATCTAAGTGGCCAAATATATTTTTAATACCTTGCTATAAAAAAAAACAACAAACAAAAGAAAATAAACAAAAAACCACACACCATTGGATCTATGATTTGACAGAAACATAATTTAAGGATCTTATAACTCTTCCATTTTATAATTTAATTTGTATTAACAACATATTCTGTTGTTCTATCTAAAAGCCAGTAACGAGAAATCTCCCAGAGCATACAGATTTAGTATTTTTTTTGGGTGCAACATCCAAATAATCTCTGATATGTTCTAGGAAGGTTTGATTTTGCAAGTTTTTGAACGAACCTCTATTGAGAAATATGGACGACAGACATAGGTGGGATAAATTATCGTCCACATAGTACCTGGAATCCTGAGTGGAGCTGAAGAAATAATGTCACGTAAGTGAAACAGAAAACAAGAAATCAGGGAACAGAGCTAAAGTATCTCAACTCATTTCTATTCATACTCACCTACATCCCCTTCATTAAGCCACATTTTATGGCCAAATATCATCATTCAGAAGCTTCTTGGGGGAGTTGCAGTCAGAGCACAAAGATGTGCAAACACATGCTTTCTAGCATACAAACTTCCTCCAAATTTTTCTTCAAGTTCTTATCTGCAACATAAAGAAAGTCATATACTGGCCATTCTTCTCCCACTTTCATGCATTTATTAGCTATCAGAATAAATAATTTTAGTCTCCCTTCTTCTCTTCATTCTTTCAGAGCAAGCTTGGGGTTTTTAAACAAGTAAAGCAGATGTGATGAACACATGGATATTGGGAAACTTGGATTTAACTAACTACATTGAGGACAGGATCTTCCACCCTTCAATTTTTTTAGGTGATACGTATGATGTAGCACAAAAACGCAATCGTGCATCAGGTAAAGTTTAAGAAGGAAAAAAACTGGGTTCAAAGCAGTTGATATTAAGAATGCTGATACTTCGTTTCTCTCCTTGCCCAAATATTTCTGGAAATTTTCTGAACATAGATAAGATTCTGTTACGGTGCAATTGGAAGTCAGTAAATCTGAGCTAGCTTACTCCAGCAGAAGATGTGCTCTTATAAGACAAACTTGAAAAATCATATAAAAATGAACACAGTATGAAGGATGAACACAATTCCAAATGTGACTATACTGATTTAAAAACAAACAATAGTTCTGTTAGAAATTGGCAGCATTCCCAGTAATAATATTTAAACAAGAAAGACAGAATACAATATGCACAGGCATACTCTGACTATTTTTAAATGACATATTACTGTATACTTTATGAGAAAAGTTCAACCAGATTTGTCAAATAACTCAAGGTCTAGCTATTCAAATGCTCACTGCACAGAACAATTGCCTCTTTTTTCGAGAGCTGACTTTCTGTACAGTTATTAAAAATGTGCTTAGAAGCTCCCATCTGAGGGCTACCATCTTGACACCAGCAGGAACATCATCAAATTTTCTTGCACAGTTTCTTGTGACAGAAAGGCTTTTAAATGACCGATACAATGTACTATTATGACCTGACTTACACACGGAGCGGGCTGTGGGCAAGCTGATTCCTGTCTGCCCATCTTCAGATATTTTTCTCTTCCGGGAGCAAATTCTGCTTTCCCCAGAACAAAATGTCTGCTCTGGTGAAAAGTCTCTGCAAGACTGCTCAAGGATCTTGAAGCTTCCTGGGAAGCTGCTAAAGACTCAGAACAGTTTGTCCCAACAAAAACTTTACCAGCTCTGTTAGATTTAACTGCTTGACACCATTTGAGCCCCAACTCATGGCATAATTGGAAATTTTTAGGCTGACACATATTTATAGGGTCTGCCTGATACTTAAAGAGGTACAAGAATCATGGCTCCACACTGGGCTTTTCAAAGATTTCTTTATCAGCAAATAACAAAGTGAAACGCATCAGTACAGACCCATGGATGAGATTAGATATGTTTTTAGGTCGCAAGCTAAAAGCTTGCTAATGCTTACAGGCATTCCTTGTCTAGGAATGTTTGTTAATTTGAACTCCCCTCCCTTGCTGTGTTTCTTTAATCTCCCAACCAGCTGTCTCCCATAAAAAGATATTTCTGTTTTTAGTTACAAATCTGTTTAGCGATAAAACTTGGTCATAAATACAGAACTGCATCCATGGTCTTTTTTTGCTGACAGTAGAAAACCAACTCCAGATGAAAAATATTAAACTTTATTTAGGAACAGAAACTGTATTCTACTTGCTCAAAGCATGGCACATGTGTTATAGACGCTCTGGGATTTAGGTCTAGCATGACACTGTGAAAACCAGCCATTTTTGTCACCTTTTCAGATTTAAAGCTCATGAGATGGGATAAATTGAAGTGCTCTCAGCACCTGGTAGTATTTTTACCTGCAGAACACCTGAACAAATGAAATGGACTCAGTGTAAACAACAAAAAAAAATCTCCCACAAACCCCACAACTTTTGCTTTTCTAATAACAACAAAACAGTGGGTAATTTCTAACTTGTTTTCCCTTCCCTTGATTTCTAGATTTTAACTAAATAAGTTGCACCTATTTCTTCATGGTATTTTCACTACAGTTGCATCAATCCAGAGTTCAACATTACTGGGAACAATGGTTTTAAGTACAATTAATGACTGTGAGCCAGAACCTCATTTAGATGGTTTTTAAGCATTTTCACTAAAATGTGTTAAGAGTTCTTCAATTTACCTCTGCCCATACCATATTCCTCTTAAAGTAACCTCTATCTTCTGAATAGTTCTAGTTTCCACTAAAATGATTATCAGATATTTTATTAGAGATAAATTGAAATACTACTCCCTGTAATTCAAGCTAAGTGTAAAAGAGCAATAGATTTCTGATGCTGAGTTTTACTGTTGCAGAAAGTAGCATTTCAGTGATACCCAAGCAACACTGCAAAATGCTTCTACTCATCATCCTTTGTACCTACAGGAAAACATATACTACCCGAAATCTATCATTCCTCCATTTGTCATCTGCTAACTGACGCTCTGGAAACTCATCTTGCAGTATTACTTCAGAATTTAGCCAAGTATATTTTTGTATATGTGATACTCTGGTATTACCCAGTATATCTTCATTATTAAAATATTATGTCAAATATATTTTCATCTGCTGCAGTTCAGCATACAGTTCTGTGGAAAACTGATTAAAAATATAGTTGCATGAAATATATGAAAATTAAATTTAACTGGTCTCAAAATATCAAGATTTTATGGACAATGTGCCAAAACTTTGTGTTATACTGTAGAGTATAAATATTTACAATTGAGTTTATATATTAGTAGTTAAATGTTGTGGGATGTATTTATTCTCCCATGTGAATTCACATCTGAAGAGATTCTGCAGTCTGTCAGTTAGTTATTCCACGTAGTTATTTTATCTAAACTGCCTTCCATAGGTGGCCCATGCCATTTAGATCCTGAAGCGATAGGTGCCTTATAAATACCTGAGATAGATAAAAAGGTGACTGACAGGAGCTAAAAGGAAGCAGCAAACTACTTCATGATGAAGAAATACTTCCTTGGTCTTCTCCTCAGGAACATGCTTTTCAGGCACAGAAACTGCCCTTGCTTCTGCCAGAGCTCATTCATCAGATTTTCTAACACGGCTGTGTTTCCACTTGTTTGTTTCTGTGCAATGGGTACACAGTTTCAAGGGTCAGAGCCAGGAACAAGGAACTTCGGCTCTGGAGTAGATGTAAAATTAACTGAACTTCGAAGGTTTGGGGCAAGCAGCAATCTCCTCGCGGTCTAGCTTCACAGAAGCTACGTGATAACCCTGGGATTCCAGCCCCCTCTGAGAAGGCTTTGAAGGTACCTGGAGGTCTACAGGAAGCTAAGCTGAAAGTCAATAGCAACAAAAGAAATTACACTGGCTACTACCATCCTTCTGGTCATGTTGTGCTCATACTTAAACTAGAGCAGAACCATATAACTCTCAGTTACTGCATGGTCATAACAAGATTACTCAGTGCAGAATGCACCCTTTAATAAAAAAAAAAAACCAACCAAAAAAACCCCACCAACAAACAAACAAAAAAACCATGACAAAATGAAGACTTATCCAAAACTTACTTTAAAAGTAATGATGATAATAGTAGGTAACAAAACAGAGCTCCTAAGTGCCCCATCTATAAATTAATTAAAGAACTTGTTACAGGGAGAATAAATATTGCACACAGGCCTGTGTGGCACAGTTGAAAAACGATCTGACAAACATGATGCCTCTAGAGGAATGAGCTAGCAGTTAAACAAGACAGGTTAATACCCTACTTACATCCACAAGACATTCACAATGGTCCCTTGTAACAGCTGTGACTTGAGACTAAAAGCTTTAACCAATAAAAACCATTAAACCTAGGCAATAAAACAATGCCAACCACAACAGACCACACGACTATGGATCAATACATGGTATTTCCTTTAGAAATCATGTCATAAGGTTTTCAGTCTAAGAATATTTTTTCCTGCTTTAAAAACACAGAGAGAAAGAGAAAATTTGGTCGGGTCTAAGTTTAAAGAACTAAAACCAGAGGACAACAAATAGTAGAGATTCATGGTGTAATCTCTCCAAAAATGATAAAAACGAAACATGGACAACGCAAAACATCTGTTCTCACAGGTATGTCTTTGTAAGACCAATGGACCCACATATTCATCCACAGCTACACTTAGTCTTTAAGAAGATATATATATTTTAAATAACAATCCACCAGATATTCTACAGAGCTTCTTCAGCTTTTATCTAAGATATAGTAGCAAGACTAATACTAATGAGAGCTGGGGTCAAGTAATTCCTTTCCCAGGATTCAGGCATTACATGAAAAGAATCACTAGGCCAGTAGTGTGCTACCTAGGAAAGCAAAACTACCTTGGCATTAAGCAAGATTTGCCCCAGGAACCAGGCCTTCACCTGGTTTTACACCACTCTGCTCTCAGCACAAGGCGGGGGACCCAGCCAGAGCTTTCTCAGCACACGAGCTCCTCCATGCCTAGGAACAGTTGATGAGAGATGGGGGTTTTTATCCTTCACCAGATCTTCATCACTGTGGTGACTTGTATGTTTTCCAATACACTATTTAACATATTCATAAAGTATTTTTTATATTTATATACTTCTTAAGTATCAGGTAATATTCTGCAACAAAGGAGAGGGAGCTTAAGACAGAGGTCAAAGAATATCCACAGAAGGTTAAATAAATTGCTTGCACATTTTCTATCAAAACCCCTTCCTCTTCTCACCCTTTTGCAATGTTTCTGATAAAAGTAAAGCCTCCTAACTTGACTCGAAAATTGAGGGCGAACTTGCCACACAAATTCTCTGTACCCTCAGGAGGGCTTCTGAGCTAGCTTCCAACTCTGCCAGGCTACTTCTATGTCTTCAGGTAAAACGCACACACTGCCTTTTAGTTCCTGGGAATCACTCTGTTGTTCAATTCTCCCTTCTGTAAAAGGAGGATGATCTGTACTTACCTCTGAAAGCTGTTGCAAAGCTTCATTTATGAAGTCTGACAGAGATGGGGAGGTATCGCAGATCCCTGGACACTCCAGACCTGCGATTTTCCAGTTCTACAATGCTTCCTGTCCATGTTATTGCTAAAGGCATGGGGGTGTTATATCTCCACAGTCAGTACATTTGTCTTACCCAAACACTTGAGTCCAGCTAGGCAACAGCACATTTTGTTTCTTTATGAAAAAGAACAAAAAATGATATAAAACCATGATGAAACCTTAATTCTTAACTGAATGACCCATTTGACATCAAATTACTCTGATATTTCAATTCCTTGTGCCTTAACAGGGTGGCAGCTTTATCTCTCTCAATGTTAAAGGTCTTGGGAAATTAGATCGGCAATCAAAGTAATAGAAAAAGCAATACAGAACGTATAGAAACTGAGCTGAATATCCTCAAATGTTTTCTCAGCATGTTGGCTGTTACAAGATCAGGCACCTGGATAGTAAATTACTGGAGTTTGATTTGTGTAACAGGTATTTTGTGTGTGATTACCAAATTAGCAGAAACAATCCAAAAATTCCCCATAGTTACTGGCATCCATGTTCTGTTTTTGAAATGTCATTGCAAGTTTACTTGGGAAGGAGCTTTGAAGGGCAGTTTTCCAGAAACAACTTAAATACATTTTCATGGGTCAATTTCAGAAGAATATTATTGTTTCTATTCTGAATTATTTGACCTTCATGTTATGAAAATCAAAGTCATGCAAAGCCTTTTTTATATAAACTGAAATTAGGAAAATGTCACTTCTTACATTGGTAAGAAAGGTTCAGAAGCATGCACACACACATATACACACTGCATTTCAACTCCTAGCCAATTTTCTATTTGAGTAAACAGAGAAAAAGAGAAGATTTATGGCAAGAATAGTTTCCATTTCTCTCTCCATGATTTGATTTTTTTCTCCCTGTTATCCACACATCAGAGAGAATATATTCAAGTAGAGTAACCAGCTGTTTGCTCTGTTTAGGTTTCATGAAATATTTCTTGTAGGTCTGTGTCATCTCTTTAGTCATATATTTAGTCATAAAAGACTAGCTCCTTTAGTCTTTTTTGTTTGTTTTTTTTGTTTTTTTTTTTGGGGGGGGGGCGGGAACGGGGGGAGAGGTGGTGGTGTTATTAGAACACTCATTTTGGGCAAGCAGGAAAAAGTGAAGTGAAGAATTTCTCCTGCTGAGAGAGGAGGAGGTCAGAAAGAAGACAAGTCATGGGAGGAAAAATCCTCCTCCATGCTACCTTACCTCCTTGTAAAATCTGAAAGATTTTCTTCTTCCATGATTCAAAGTCAATGCAAGAACATAATGACCAATTGAACTTAATCAGTAATAAAAGGCTTGCACTGCTTTTTCCTGTCACTAACAAGTACCACAAACTCTTCATGCTTTAGCATACTTTCCCTCCCTCTTGCACTGCTTATCTTGCAGTGTAAGTAAAGGTCATCTTTATTAAAGACTGTTTCCTGCCTATTTCTAATTTGAAAATCACAAGTCAGCGAACATATCAAAAAATTCTACTACTACTGGTTGTTCTAGAACTACAGTCATGGACAGGTCAAACAAAACGGCACAGAAAGAGAGAGAGAGAGACCAGAAATAATATTGCAGAAACCAAAGGTGAAGATAAGAAGCTACTTCCTAATGGCACAAGTACTTCACAGTGGTTACTTTCCTAGAAAAGCTTGAGTTTGCACATATCAATCTATCGTTACTACAAGCCAAATGATGCATAACTATAGATCTCAGGCTGTCTTTTTTTTTTTTTTTTTTTTTTAAGATATTTTAAATGTTTATTGATTTGTAAGGGCAGCAGGACTCAAAACTGTACTGACCTTGGAAAGGCTGGGAAGGCAGTAGTTTTAACATTTTTACAAAATGACCTCCAATAGCTACAACGAGCATTACATCACGGCATTAAACCCCTGGGAGGGCCTGCGCAGCGCACTCTCACATTTCGAACTTTTGGTCACTCTTGGGCTACAAAATCAAACTCACTAATCCAGAATTGCACAGTGTCCAGATGCTGAGAGTTTGGAAGGGATGAGCAAATGATACATCTAGGGAGAAGGAAAAAAGCATTTTGTGGCAGAGAAGAGGAAGAGGGAAGGTGAAGGAAGAAATGTTGCTTCTTACAAGGAAGTTTTTGTTTCAGTTGGATAGATTAATGGCTGAAGCTCAGATATGGGAGTTTAAAAGCACTCAAAATGCGCGCGCACACACACATACACACGTTTCCCAACTGCAAAATTAGGAGTGAGAAATGCAGAACATTCCAAACAAGTGCTGGTAAGACTTTTGTACCCTGAACCATCTCATATATTCTGTCAAAAATTTATTTATTGAAAGATAAAAAGGAGTTTTAAAATAGATTATTGAAACTATTTCTGTAGCCTGTGCCCATAAGCCCAAGTTCTACAGTGAGTGGCTCAGAGGGAGAGAAAAAACGCAGACTAATAAATTCAGCCTTGATTTTGTGAGGCACCCCCTCCCAACCTCATGCTGATAAACCTTTATGCCACTCCATCGCATATTCTCTCTCTCCCTCAATTTTAATTTGAGTTTTCCCACATCATATGTAGCATATGCAGAATACATGATGGTGCTTGGTATAAAGGTTTCATTAGCACTCATTTGGGATGCAGCATAACTCCCTTATGATTTCACAACATGGAAGTGAGGGAGCCATTCCTTTGAAACATTTATAATGCAACAAGCTATCACCCACTTTTTCTTTCACTCCACATCCACCCCCCACCCACACACACTGCCTACCCCATTACAAACTCAATTTTGTTTAGTTTCTAAGATCTGAATAAAGAGACCACTGCCATCTACATGTGCATCCAGTCCCTGTGTCTTGTTGCATATTAATATAATTTAAAATCCTGTATTTGTGTGGGGTTTGGGTGATGGACTGCAAGAAAATAACTAGAATGACTCTACTAAAAAAAAAAATTGATAAAAACCCCACCCTTACTTAAATGCCCTTTCCATTTTTGCTTTTTCCATAGAAATACTGCGGAAAGCTACTGCAAGAATTCAGTTAGCATTATATATTTTAAATACAATATACATTCTGAGGAATCTGTATATTGGGAAAAGTTCCAAAAAAAGCTGAAAAACTTAACGTTTTAGCAAGATGCAGTTGTGTGTCTTTATTTTGCTGGCCATGGGAATTAGAAGGAAATGTGTATTTATTTTAGCTAATCAGTAAGTAAAAATCTCAGCAACATCTTTGAATGTACCTGTCATTTTAAAGTGAGGTACTATACATAGTCTCTAATTGTACTGGGGAAAACTGTGTTGGTATGAAAAGCTATTAGGAAGAGTAAGAAACTTTTGGGTGGAATGCAGTGTTAATGAGAGCTCATTACTTTACTGCAAATTTTGACAGACTGTACGTTTTTCTTAGAGTCCCAGCTCCCCAAGCAAAGTAAGTTTTATTTCTCTAAAAACATAAAATAAAAATATGCTTCCCCTCTGTCTCCAACAAAAAAAAGCAGGATAAAAGGATAAATAATTTAGATCCCTATTACTTGAAACTACCCTAATTACTTAGGATAAAGCAATTTGTGACTTCCAAATAAGTACAGTTAGCAAAATAAAGAATATTTAATATCTGCCAACATAGAAAATAGCAAGGAACTGCCTATCAGGGGAAGATGAATCTGCCACTCCCTGGCACTAGGCTGCAACCCTTCTGGCATCTCTTCGCCAACTGAAGCCACATGACTCATTTGTTCAGTGTTTACTTTTCAGCTTTACCTACTGCAGGAAACATGAGACCGTTACTTCTTCTGATTTCAAAACTAACAGTGATTTAAGAATGTAAGGTATTTTTATTCATTTTAGGCAGTTTCTTAATGACGTGATTTATAGAGGTTATTTTCAAATGCAAGAAAAACATATACAGACTTATATATATAGATCTACTGGCCCTGAGTAGCTTTTTAGTTACATGTTCTGTAAGAAGGTGGGCCTTTCATACAGATTCAGTTATAAGTTGAAGCATCTTAAATAAAAAGTGTGAGTTTTCCTTATTATTCTTAACTTCTCCAATATTAAATAGCATTGGAGCAAACCAGATTTTCTGTTCCATTCAAATGTCTGACTTAATTTGCCATATAATAAAGTGGCAAAATTGTAAAAAAGAATAAAAATTATATCAATATGAAATTTCCTTATCTACGTTTTTACCTATTGTGAGTCCTTATGGGAGAGGGGGGAAAAAAAAAAAAAAAAGTAGCATCCCTTCTAGGACACATCTTTAGATCAGACTGTGCTTGTCTCTTTACTTTCAAGTATTCATACCACTTACACGGGCAATGCTGTATTCCCACCACAGATTACACATAATTATGTTAGACTCTTTTTAGAAGGATACACGTCCTTTCTGCATCTGTTGGATGACTAAAGAAAATCATCTCATTGTTACAGCTGCAGCATCACAGTGACACAGTCAAGACTGTATCAATCTGATAAAAATTCTATACTTACTTGTCTTGCAGCTGGACAAGAAATAAGATCAGATCTGAATCTCAGCTTACAATGGTATTTTTCTGCCTATTTGTATCCTTTAGCATATTTTACAGTCTTTTTTTCCCAGAAAATTAAAAGTGATTTAGTCCATTTCTTTTTTCTTTCAATACTCAATTTAAGGCATTCTTGTGTGCATAACTCCAGCGTAAGTTTGTTTTGAAAACTTAAATTCACCGCTCTGTACATTCTAAATTTAGTCTAATTACTGTTGCTGTCTAGCATTATCTAGCAGATAATGAACGACACAGAAAAATCCCAGCCCAGATACATAGGTACTTCTCTGCTGTACAGAGGTGAACGCAGCAGCAGAAACAAATACTGCATTACATAGTTACGTATATTGTAAAGGAGGCCACACATTTTCCTGCATCATCTGTGTTGCTTGGTATCCAGCCTGTCTGCCTACACCACGCAATGTACTTATAAAGGATATACAACTGAGAAAAAGCTGTAAAATTTATGCTAGTTTATATAGGGTCTAACACAAGAGGAGTCTAATTCTAACTGGTCTTTTTGGACACTACCTAAAACCAATAAAGAATGGTAATAATAGCAAACTATATTTGTTCCCATCAGCTTTTATTCCTCTTATTTATTTCTTGTGCCCTTCACTGAGAAGATCAAAAAATATTTTTGTTAGTAAATGAAAAGTTTGGTTTGTATTGCAAGTCTTTAGAAGGGGAGCTCTGGTTGACATTTCCTAAATTGAAATTCCTTCGTTGTGTGGGACTCAGGTGACGATACAACTGAGTGTCCCCTCTGGACACAGAGGTTTTCCACTTAGATGTAGGCATTGCTAATGCAACTACAAAAAAAACAAATCCCCAAATCAAAACCAAGAGAAGTCCCCAGAAAATGCTTTGAATAAATGAGTTTTCAAAACGTTTAACAAGAATTGTCTTGTTAAGACACTTTAAAGTCACGTCACTGGGTCAGCATTGTGGCGTTTCCTCCAATGACTCCTACAGGCCTGAAGAGGCATCACAAATTTCACCACCTGTGCTCCAAATGCAAGGCACACTCCTGTCCAATATAAACAGAGACAGTCTGTATATAAAGCAAATCAAATGACAAACCCTACCAAAACAAAATGCTCCACTGCACACACCATTCTCCCTCAGGGAGAGAATCAGAGAACAAAACACATGAGACAGATGTAAGTCATGTTGCTTAATGCACTCCTGCAAGGCACTCGTAAAAGGCCTATTTTAAAACCAGAGTAATTTCCTGTTCCTACGCCTTTTTTTCTACACCACAACAATAACAACTCATTTTGAAATTGAGGATAAAGTTTAGTACAATTACACTAGGCTCATCCTATGTCAGAAAAATAAGGACCCAGTGTTTCCTAAAAGGGTCGAAAAAAAATCAGGTCAACCAAACCCATGAAAAGCCACAAGAGGTAAACAAGGTCTAGTGCTACCAGAAGGAAGAAACATGAGGCCTCTAATACCTCACACATTATATTCTGTTAAAGGAAGATAAATTAATTTGAAAGAAATATATTTTGATTATGTTTCTGCACAAACAGAAACACAGTAAAGCTCTTATTGGGATAGCCTTAAGTATACACTAGCACACATTTAATAAATAAATATTACTTTTTAGAACAATTTTCTTTATTTCTATTTTTTTTTCAGAAACGAGCAGAGATGACAGCAAAATAAGTGACTAATTTGACTTCAAGCCCATTTGCTTAAATGATAAAATACACTGATGTAGGTATTAGCTAGTTCCACCTATGGCTAATACATTTTTAAAATACCTTATACATATCTCGTATAACTATGAAAGTCATTCACTACTTCTACATATTTGTTCACAAATAATCAAATTGTATTTTGGAAACAATATAGTAAATCTAAAAATCTTGGGCCTTTTTTAGACTTACAGTTAGATTTATAGTATTACAGGCTGTTATGGCTAAGGGTTGAATCCCCATTCTGCCCACTCATCACATGTCAAGTCAGTTTTGAGAACCTGACTTGGGATGCAAAACCAGGTGTGAATTGCCATATTGAATGGCTGCAGTGCAGTATAGTCATATTCTGCCCTCGTTCTTGGCACAAGTTACCTGTATTTAGCTCCCAATCTCCGCATTAATAATCAAGCCTTCCATTAAGAGGAATTTTTAGAGGAACTTGTACATACTGATGCACATCACAGAATTTCAGCCTAAAAAGGGAAAGCATGGAGAGGAAAAAAAAACCCCTAGAATAAAAACAACATATCAATCAGCAAAGTTTCTGTTGCTAATTTAACTAGTACTATACATTACCGTATGCCAAGCTTCAAAATACTGCCTGCAAACATATGTGATTATTGAAAATATCACATGGGAGCCAGAAATCATCATTCATGGCAGTGTGTTTGGGGCAGGGGTGGGGCAAAAAGAAAACACAGTCCATGAGGACCCCTTGTATTTTACCAGCACAATTAGCATAAACTATTTCTCTAGGGTATGGGTTGCACAATCACTGAATCTGATCCAGAAACTTGTACATTTACTCAAACTGCCTTAGTCAATACCAGCTACAGTGAACGTTAACATGCTGAGTAACACGTAAAATAAATGATGTGTTCTACTACAGTCAGTATTATTATGCTTTGTCTGTACAAAAAGCTTAAAACACAGTCTTTCCTAATTTGTATTGCATGCAGGCATGGCATTGTGTTAAACAGTTCTTGACTTAGGGATTAAAAGTCAGCTGGACAGGAATGTGGAAATTTCTTCCGCAACACATTCTGTTTTTCTAAATAAATTAACAGGCCTTTATTTCTTTCAGAGACAATGCCACAGAAATGGGTGTAAAATGTTGGCATGTTTCTGAAAGCGTAAATTGACCAAACTTCATAAAAGTAGGGTTTTTAAGGTGCAGATGACTGTTGTGTTGGTATTGTTCAGGGTTTTGTCATAAGCCCACATTTTTACTTTCCCTGTGGCTACCTCTGGGTAACCTGGGTTTTGTCTTAATCATTAAACAGATGATTTGCAGATTGCATCCCTTTCTCTCTCACACGTCTATTCTGTTCTCAGAATAAATTTATCAAAAGTAATCTTCCATGTTATACTGTATTCATCAAATAAATACAATTATTCACACTGGAGCCACAGATCTGTATTTAAATATAATCAGTCGAAGACCATTATTTTTTCCACTGGAAGATGTAGATTTCTTGGGATATAGGATGATGAAGAAAAAATTTGATTCCAGAATACTTCTAGAGTAGCTACTGAGAGCTTATTAATATACCTAATTGTTTGTTCTCCTCAAGTGATCAACAATTTCAGATTTCTTCAGCCAGATGTGTCATAGGCTTCCACCTTGCTCAGCTGCTACAGAGGAAAAATCTGAGGCCATGGAAACGAGACAGCATGGAGCATAAACCAAAACTGGTTCCAGAAGACCCAAATCCAAGTTTTCAGCAGAAATCAATCCTGAAAACCCAATTTTCTGACTAGAAAACAGAATAAAATAAAAAAAGAAATAATTTGAGCATTTCCAGAAGGACTGCACTTTAATTTCATAGGCAGTAGGAGGATTAGTGACACAATGATTGCTTTGGAGAAGGCCTTTGCAATGAGACCTCATTAAAATGGTCAGACAGATCCAATTGTCTGTCATTACTATCAGTGATCATGTCACCAACTGAAAGTGTTAGTTACAGCACTATCAAAAAGGTAAAGACATCCTTAATCTGTCAATTATAATAAAGAAAATCTTTCCAGCTGCAGTTCTTAAAAACTTGCCAGTCTCTGCCTTACACCTAACATATTTCAGATCACATTAGATATCTACCAAACACACAGACTCTATTAACACTAGAGTCCTGTCCTCAATTATAGCAGACCTTTGCAGTTTGTATCCAGTCCAGAAAATGGCAGACACTCTCAATCCCACTAAAAATTCAAGAGTCCAAAATGTCAACACCTTGCCTAACCAGGCACTTGTCATCCAAATGACTGCTTACCCGAGCAGCTAAGCGACATGCAACTGGATAATGTGCATACCTTTCAAAGGCTATTTTAGGCTCACAAAACTCAACTGCCTTAGCAAGCTCTGCCTCTGGGTAATTCAAACCATTTTACCAGGCTGAGGTTTTTATATTGGTTTTATAAATGTCTTAAGGGATAGAAAAATATCTTCCACGAGCTAGAGATTCACTGAATATGCTATGATGGTATATAGTACACTGAGGCCCAGCTTAAAATAAAAGGGCTATAATTGGTCTCTTGTCCATATTTAAGGTAAAATAAGTGCCTAGATTTTAAGAAGTGCACTCATAGTGAATTTAGAAAGTGCTGAACAATTTTGAAAATGAGGACAAACATTTTTTTCAGCCTAAATATGAATAAGAATCTAACCCGAGGCTGCAGTTCTTTGAAAATCCTACTGTCCTATATTTGTTTTTTACTTCTCTTCTGTTTCCATACCCATACAAAGGAAAGAGACTTCTCTTTCTGGTCTCCATCCTGCTCTTTACCAATTCTCTTCATAGCAGAAACGGAATATGAATATGAGTCAGCCTTCCAAAGCCATGAGGTTGAGTAAAAATTTGTAACTACACAAACGGATTTCACCCTTTCCTACCTAAAATGCAGATACAATTTTGCAAAAAATTGATAAAAGCAGGGTCCTTGTAAGAAATATCCACATCCAACAGTTACAGTTCAAAATTTAATTACTTAATATTCCATGGGGAAGCATATCCTATTCCCCCTGCCCCATGTTTGTTATTTACTGCTAAAAGAAAAGATTAATATCTGCAATAAAGAATCAATAACATTATAGTTATAACATATTTTCATTCTGTATTTAAAGCAACACCATTCACCAAGGAGTCTGAACGGCTGCTTCAAGTCTTCCAAGATGGGAGTTCTAGAAACTTAAGTTTTCAATTAATATTTTCAGCTGAACAGGCACAAGTGAGAACTCTACAGCTTTTTAAGCTTGCCCGACTATAATTACTTTATAATTGTTAGAAATAAAGATTCATCTACATGGCAGATGAATCTGCAGCATTCCCGTGTTTCACAAACTGTCAACATCTTTTATATAATCTCCTAAGGACCTTTAAATGCACAGCTTGAGGGGGAAAGATACAGCTCTCCAAGCTGTCTGTGCACATAGTAGATTCAACCTCTACTTTCAAACAAAAGATGAAAATCAGACCAGAAATTTCCCTTTGCCACTTTTCAGAGCATAAATCTTTGTCTCACGGTATTTATCAGAACTGCCCTTAGTTATCAATTTCTGCAAAATTTCTCCACAAACAAAAGAACACAGTTACTAGCTTATATTCTCTTAGACAGACAGAATATCATGGACATGTACTTGCACTACATTACTGTCACCATTGTAGGGCACAGAAGCACTTGGCAATAAGCATGACCTTATCCTTCTAATACTGGTTAGACAAGGCACATTTCTTCACACTAAATCTTGAATTTGCAATGTTATATAACCCCATTCCTTTTATATTTTCTTCAGTATGTGATGTCGCATCTGAAAAGGCCAGCTTTTTATGTTTGCTTACATAAACTTCATGTTCCTATTTAAGTTGAATTAAGAATGCAAAAGATTACACATGCACCTTGCTGGTTAGAAATACGTACGTTCTCATTTCCTGATACGAGTTTCCTTCCCAGTGTTGAGCAGAACATTGAAAGTACCCAGGAATTCAACAGGGAATGGAAATGACATTGGACTGAAGAGAAAGGGCACTTTAAATGACAGAATAATTAAACCAAATTATTTCATACCTGAAAATGCAACAACTTAACATCAAACTGATTGGAATTTGGAAGTTTTGTCCCATAGAAAATTATAATTTTTCAAGCCCTCCCCAAGTGGGATAAGAAGGTTAAATATCGAGTAATTACAGAATCAAATATTAATAACGAAATGCCAATTCTAGTATGGAATCAGATGTTCTGAAAATCGCTAACGTAAGGGGCACTCCAGGACTCTGGATTAGGGTCCCATTACAGACCTCTGAATGTGTTTTTCCGAGCTATGCTTATGCATCACCAGGTATCACTCTGGTAACAAAGTCAGTTAGGCAAATCATGTGAGTGTCCTGGGCAATTGTAAATCTTGAAGCGTGAAGAGTTTAAAATGAAAACACAAATGTTTTACAGCCCTTAAGCAAACTTGTAATTGTACGTCTTTTCACTAGAGCTCAAGATATCTGTAATTACCTTTAAACATTTCTAAATTTAAAGTGACAAACATTGTTGAATACAGACTAGCAAGCATAAATTACTCTTAAAAAATATAATTCTACCATTATAATGAATTGTCCCTAATTATAAGAACATTATAGATATTATGTTTGGGAAATAATTAGAACTGCTCAGGCAGGTTTACCTTGCTATGAAATATAAAGTTATAAAGTTATAAAATACTCAGTAATGTTCCTAATGTTTTGAGGTCCTGGAGAAACTAAAAGAACATAGGATTGTGTTTAATACAGTAATAGAAATTAGTGTTTATAAGAAGGCAAGTATATGTGTAAACCTACACTAATTCCCATTGAACTACTTATTTAGCAACTAAATATTTATGGGTTGAATGGGTTATGTGGTCCAAAACTCTAAAGATTTTTAAATCTGTGAAGGTTTTAAACACCCTTGCTGCTTAATACAGTTGTCAATCTCTACTAGGGTCTGTAGATTGCAATTAAAAAAATATTGATCTAATAACTATCTTATTAAAGTCAATAATATTTAAGTGGGATTTGGGTTTAAAGTGCCAGGTAGGATTTTGAGGGGGTTTGAAGGGGAGAAGAGGAAGGAAAGTTATACAAGGACAGCTGATAAAACAATATTAAAGCTAGAGACAAGTGAACTTCACCAAGCTCAGAGTTTGAGTTCAGGTCTGATAAGCATTCAGAAGTCCAGGGGCTTATCTGGGCTTATCAGAAATAGCTAGATCCTCTGGGTCTGCAAAACTGAGCTGTAAATCTTGCACAAGACCTCAGTTTCTGGTTAGAAACACTTCACAGAGAGATTATTTCATTGCATTTTAGCATTTTAATTACCACTCTGATTGGGACTTGGTAGGCATATGAAAGTGAAAAGAAAAATGAGCATGCCATTTTTAGAATTCCTCAATCAAAGTTCAAATTTTCTAAAAAAAAAAAAAAAACCACCTTCAATTCCGGAATTGTATCTGAGATGAAATGCAGGGGTTTGTTTGCTTGTCTGTTTTTTGTAACTCTATTTATTATCCAGACCTAGTCAAACTAATGAACTACGAAAAAGGATATTAATTTTAGAACTCACCTAGCATTGTTCTGGGATCTGCTGAAAATGCCATCAATAATAGAAGATATATCTCGCATGAAGGCAGCTTGTCAACAAGATGACTGAGTCCTGCGCTCTTAAATTGGTTATTTTAGCTCACATAAGATCTTATTGACATGGATATATCTGAAACAATCCCCTCAGACATAGTCATGAGGTTTGGCAAGATCTAAAGCCAAGATAAACTACTGAGTCGCATATTTCCAAAGGTCAATATTATTTATTTCCTTCAAGAGAGGAGATGGTGATGAGCGGGAACTTGCTGAAATTTGCGTCCTAGACATATCACACAAGCTATCCAGTAAGACAGCTTCTTATTTAGCACATCCAATATTTTGATCGGAAATTTTAGGTGCTATTTGTTAATACTCCAGTTTGTTATTGAAGGGATTTCTCAAGGATGAAGATAAACAGGGTTTCTAAATCATACCACCTGCTTTTTAAGTAGATTGCCTTTGAAACCCCTCAGAAGTTCTGTTTAGACAGAGCCACTGGTTTGACATCCCCTGCTTCATCAGACTCTGCATTAGAGATACGGACCTGACCTCTCACTATCTGCCAGCGCTGCCTGTTGCAAGACTTTTCTGTCGAGAGAGACATACTGATATTACTGGAAGATGGAAAGCCTCACTGTTGCTATCGCTTGTTTTGAAGTTCTTCCATCAGACACTATTGCTGTTTTCTTTCTTCTAAAAGCTCTTCACTAGGCTTTACTTCACAGTGAACAACAACGCATAGCTTTTGTACGTACCTTGCCTTTCCCATCTACTGCCTTCTCCCCACAAGAAGAAAGTATAAACATTGTGGGTTCACGGCAAGATTTCATTTAGCAGCTGCTTCAATATTCACTGAAGCCAACAAAAAGTTCCCGTTGACCTCAGTACACTTTGATTTTTTTATTCTGCAACATAACAAAGTTTTACAGGGAATGTTAGAAGACTCTCTTTTTGTTATTAGTCTTTTTAAAGACACAGAAAAGACTGGGGTGTTACCAGTAATTCATAAGTCTGGCATATCTTGTAATCTCTTACGCAGTCTGTTATCTACAAATAAAAGCATGGTTGCAAAACTTTGCATCTCACCCACCGCTAACTTTAATTAGCTTCATGCAAATATCTTCAGGTGTCTGAACAAGTGTTATGCAGACTGGATGAATCTCAGGAATTACAGTACCTATGCCAAGCCTTGGACAGCGGACGTCTGGGCAAGGGACTAGTGTATTCATAACATTCCTAATGCTCCCAATACAAAAATAATTTTCTTACTGCCATATACCACCAACTGCTCTTGAGATTATAGAGATGAGAAGCAAAACTAAAAGAATTTTTAAACACAAGGGGATCCTTTTAGAGACCAGCATTGCCATGAACATTTTGGTAGTTAGTACCCCATTGACCAAGCCCAAAGTACAAAATACACACGTGATTTCAGACCACAGCACCAATTACTATGTTCAGAAAGTTCTGACGCTGTCACTTCTGAATGCATTGGAAACCGCTGAACTGTCTCTGCACTCACGTACAGGTGCTTAGATTTTCCCCTCTTTCAGCATTTTTCTGCCAACGAACCTTAGCCAGGACTCTGAGGTCATTCTGGCATGCGAAGATAATTCACATAAGATTATCGTTACTCATATGAAGGAAGACAAATGATTGGACAGAACTGTGCTTTTCATAGGAATCCAAAAGGCACGGCATATGAGCTGAAATGTCCAACTTCGAGTTACTTATGTCTAAAACTAATCAATTTTCAAGATACAAAGGACATATTAAGCTAAAAAATCAAAACCAGTGTATTTTATGCACAGGAACGATGAAGATTTGCAAACAGCACATTGGTATCAGCTGTAGATTTCTTTTTTTCATTAAAAGAAAGTTCTTACAGTGATGGTAGAGTGACTTTAGACATTTGCTTTCCCAGTCATAGCCAGGTGATGTTTTCCCCTATGTCAGCCAATAGCAGGGGGAGTATTTTTTTATTTTTGTATGTATATACATACACACATATATACATATAAATATAATGCATACACATTTATGAATATATACATGCATATATAATTAAACTTATGAATATATACATAAAAATAAATGCAATATATAAAGATTTCACTTGAAAGCCGAAGCACTGAAAACCAGAAGTTCTCTATCGAACAGAAGCTAGACAGAGAGTGTGAGTAGGCACAATACCGACTCCCTTGTAGCACTCCAGTAAAGGCTGACCTGTAGACACTCTTCTGTACGAGTGGGAGGTAAATCTGCTTCTATGTTAACTTAATCTTTGGCCTTTCTCAAACAGACACTGTGATTGCTTCACTGTGCTGCATTTTTTAACATTTAATATCTTCACAGGAAGAATACTGTTCCAGAAGGACCAAGCCTAAACCACCAAATAGATTTCACACTGGACTGGACCACCGATTAGATGGAAACTCCAGTCCCAGGGGCACCAGTTTAGTGCTTTATTCATTCTTCGGTATCTATTATTTATCAGCAAGAAGAGGCTGAAGAAGAGATGGAGAGAAAGCAAGATCTTGCAGTTTAATGCAAAGTCTTAATCTTTCAGATATCAGAGTCAAAAATAAGCTGAAATGAGTGATTGAAATGTGGTCACTCATTTCATTACAGCCCTCACTGGACAGCAGCGTGACATCAGACTGCTTTTCCCTCCAAGGATCACTTAACCGGAGGAACATGAAAAATGAATCAGTCCCTTCTCAGTGGAGCACGGGTTACAAGGACACAGCCCAGACCCACTGAAAAAACAGTACCGGCAAAACTGAACTTTAAAAGACTTGTTAGACGGAAAATTAATCTTGTTTCTACCTTGTCCTAACAAAGATCTTATGAAAGAATAAGCAGAAATGGTTTAGTTTAAAAGCTTCCTCAACTGGAAGGGTAAGCAGGCCAGAGAGGAAGCAACAGACAGGAAGAAGCATAACGTTCAAGCACACAACCCGTGTACAGAACCGATGACACCTTGCTATTAGTATTCAAAACTGTATTAAAGGACTAAGATTCCAATAAAAAATCCAGGGTCCCATTACCTGCATCTATTCCTCCTGCTCTGCTACAGAAACAGATTGAATGTTATACTAACTGGAAGCATGAAATTATTTCATGCCGGAGTGAAACTTTCTGCAACTGTTCCCCTGATAACTAACCAATTGAACTCCCATGATGGCCACAAAGTATCCTTCAGATATCCGGGATGTTCATGCTCTTTATGAACATCCTGAATTATACATGGAAGCAAATGGAAACGCATCGCAGTTCTCCAGCTGGTATAGTATATTCACATCAAACTAATACTACCAAACATATTGGCAGCCTTATTTTGCATCAAGTGAACTTCAAGTAGATTTCCATGTAGAGTGCAGGAAGGTAATTGGACTTGTCCCAACTAAACCATAGATCCATATGCAGAGGCGAAGATTTAATGGAGGAACTTGTAATTACCTAGCTGCATGCAAATTATAGTACATTTCCCCTCAGGCTACTGTTGCTGGCTATCTAATCGCAGCCATAGGGCAGATCCATAAATTCTGCAGTTCCCTAGTCTGTCTCTGTGAGAAGCATCTAACCTTTTTTTCCACTCCCTTAGCATAGATTCATTTCAAGTAAATCTAGTCCAACAGTCAGACTTTTAGAGTTATCACAAACTATAACAACGCAAACATCTCTGGATCTGAAATTAATTCCAACTCCTACCCAACACTTCACCAGCTCAATCCCTCCACCCCCAAAAAAGTTCATTACCCTCCCCGTCTGGCTCTGGAAACAGAAAACTAACTGATTCATCTCCAAAAAAAAAGTTTTCAGCAATTTCTCAGCAACATAAGGGAACCCTGGAAACCAAAGTCTTTCTGGGTGCTGATGACAGAAATATGAATTTTACCCAGAGAGAGACCTGCATCTGTACTGCCTAGCTGCACAGAACCTGCATCTCTATGTTTATATAATCCCTACAGCGGTCAATAGGAATAACAGCAAAACAGATAGTCACCATGCTTTAATACATAGTAATCTATATATTTAATTTGACGAGACAGTTAATGTACCCTATTCCGTTTCTATTCTTACTTTGAATGCACAGTTACTCTGCATCTTACACTTTCCACAAGTCCCTAGGAGAGTTTGCTGCTTCATATTAATAGACATCCCTACCTCCTAGGATTTAGCGTTCAGGCTTTAAGATTCTGTCTTTGGAAAAACTTCTTCACACGTAAAAGCCTTGTTCTTCAGCCGCATGAGCATGTCTGCTGTGTTTCAGTTCTTCTCATGTGATTTAATCAAAAGCACCCCAACTTTATCACTTCTATAAGAATAACCAATTGCCACTTTTTCTGTCCTGCTACCTGCAGGCTGCTGCTGCCTCCGAGGTGAAGCATCATGGCAGAACATCACAACATGAGAAACCTCCCAGTTCTCTGCAAGAAAACTTCATCCTTCAAACCACTCATCATTCATCCTTACCTTTTCTGAATCTGGTGGCAGCCATTTAAATCTTCACCTATAGGCTAATCAGGCCTCAGATAAATGATTTCCAGCCTGATTGAATGTATAATCCCTTTCACTCTTTGTAGCCTGGGGACGAATTGAAGCCTGAATCACCAAAGTCTGGAAAAGGCAAAAATGCTTGGGACAGACAAAGTTTTCCCCAAATTTTGTAAAAGAAAGTTACTTGTTATTTTCTTCAGAACAGATCCAGAAGACATATTCTTTGAGCCCTGTGACACCAAGTCAATTAACTGGAGCAGTTTAGCACATAAACATGCAGCTATGAAAGAATACAGTAACTGTCACATATTTGGTCCCCTGGCTTTCAAAAAAATTAAATCACCGTTGTTATTATGAATTGCAGCGTTGTATTTACGATGGGATATTGATCTCAATTTTCTCTCCTTCACATTGAAATAATGCAATTGCTTACTTCACTATGGGAAATCAGGGGATTTTAAATCCTTTTGAAGAATAGCTGTGAAATCTTCAGTTTTACATAGTATTAATCAGGCCTGAAGTCAAGTGACAGAAAACCAATAGTGGTGTTTTAAAGTGAGGTGGGAAAAACTGAAAGCCTTATCATATTCTCTGCTGTAATATTAGTGATACATTTGCCCCCAGATTCTGGACAGGAGCAGAGTGTCTGGTAGAAAAGCCACTGGCAACGCGCACAAAGCAAACACCATTTCCCATGGGCTCCATCTGCAGTAGATACAGGCAGAAGGGTAGGAGGACAAACACTGTCCACAGCATCGCTTAAATGACGACTAGTTTTTCTGCTCACAGTCTCATAGGAAATAATACAGAAGGTTGACCACCGCTCTGCTCTCCGAGACCACACCTGAAGGCAGCAGAAGGGAGCCTATCTCAAGATAAGTGTGGCTGTGGAAGTTTCACATGGAAGGAAGGCAGGGAGAAGAGATCTTTCACTGAATCACAGATCCATGGGGCCTCAAAGACTTTAGTCCTATAATTACGGCGGAGGCTGTCCCTTGCATGCCTCATCATGCTCCATATTTGCCCAGCTTCTCAGAGCTCAACAGACAAGACAAACCTGTAAAGATGCATAGTTATATTCTTATCACCTAGCCCAGTGAGGTTTTGTTTCAGAAGATAGTAAAAGTACCAGATTTATTACTGCCATTAGCATTTTCACATTGCATTAGCAAACAGTGCTTGCAAGGAGCAGAAAAGTACATGGAATTCATTAAAACCTTCTGTGTTTGGAATACTGCGAAGTGGAAATAATAATAGATCCTGCAAGGAAGGGAGCAAAATTTGCTACCTGAGACCCACAGATATCTCAAACAGGGGGAGCAGGAGGGCTGAATTTTTTACAGAGACATTCAGCTATATTGAAGATCACGAGTAGCCTTTGGATTTTCAAACCAGCAACAGAACTCCAAGGCATTTTTTCTTATGGTATGTAGCAGCTGCAGCAGAGGTTTTTCATGCCCTTTAACTAGTTTTCTGGAGGAAAGAATGTGTTCTGATAGTGTGGTAAGAGAGCCACAGCACCATCAACAGCTGACACTGCAGAACAGTTTTCATCATTTATTTAAACTGGTCTGAAAATCTTCAGAAAGCATATTCCATTCTCATAAATCCAGCTGTGAAGATACTTATCATAGTACTCAATATACATGCTGCTTTGGTCAACTTCTTCCCACACATCCTTGGACACATTCCTACTTCTCTTCAGTGTTTACGGTCTTAAGATTTTTGCAGATTGTTATCACATCTATTAAGCTATACAACACAGAACTGCAGGCAAGAAAAACACTGAGCTGACCTTATAGGGGCTGCATGTGGCCTCTTGAACAACACAAAAACCACAGAGTCAGGAGAGTCAAAAAGTTACAGGGAAAGGAGTACAGGGAAACAACAGTTTAGATAACTGTGAACTGCTTACTGAAAAGAGTCCTGTAAGATAGAGTCATTAATTTCACGGGTCTGGGGAAAGAGCAGAGAATCAGTGATCAAGTCGAGAAGCAAGTACGAGAGTTTATGAATAAGGCATTCATTTTAATTCAAACACAGCAGTTAAACAACAGGCCTATTGGATAATTTTGTCTTATAGCCTTACTTGCTAACCCATACCAGATTTACACACACGTTTAAAACAAAATATGATAATAAAACAAAGAAATAAAACTCTGTAGAACAGAAATTTCCTGATTCCTTTCATGAGAATTTTTAAGACTAAAGCTTTGCTGTCCTTTCAGTCCTGCAAGCCCAAATGGCAGAGATCCTGTACCCTGTGAAACTCTGAGCACAGCTTCTTCTCTGCAGCATAAAATCGTAACAAATAGGGGCTGGAAGGGAACACAATAGATCTGCTAGTCCATCCTCCTGCCCAAGGCAGGATCAACAATACCTACATAATTCCTGGCAGATATTTGCCTAATTCTCTCTGAAAACCATTAGTGATGGAGGTTCCCCAAGCCCAAGGCAATCTATTCCAGTACTTCACCCTCTTTGCCATTTGTGTGTCTTTCCTAACATCTAATCTAGTTCTTCCATGCTGCAATTCATAAATGTCTATTGCTTCTTTTCCTAATCAAGAAACAGAGCAGCTTCCTCCTTTCCTCACTGCAAGCACCTTTAAGAAACCTGAACACTGTGAATATCCACTGCACAATCCAGGAGGAGATACTGTGCGACAATACTGATCCCACCTGCTCACGTGCTGATAGAACATGTGTTTGGGGACAGGCAGTAAGAAACCTGTTTTAGCAAAAACTATGCTGCTATTGAATTTTGTATTCTTCCAAGCATGGGGAGATGGCAGGAAATTCCACAACAGAACAGACTAAGTACTTATCAATTCCCAGATCTCCCAAAACACTAAGAATAAAACCTAACAGAAAAAAACTTAATCAAGCATTAAGACAGAATATATAAATAGGGGTACTGGTTGTTCCTTTTGTAGATTTTTTCCTGTGCTGAGAGAATAGGAGAGTGATTTTTGAAATACAAAGTAAGGGGCAGGATTGTGCTTTGGGGAGAAGAGGGGGGTTTTGTGTATATACAGATATTAAGGACATTTTCTTCAGGATCTGTATAGCCTGTGCGAACTACAAGTCTCAATATATCAAGTCTACAGTCTCTAGGCACATAGCTGTCTTGTAATTCCTATGCCAGGGAGTCTGCTAAGAAATCTGACAGTGATTTTAAAAAGTAGGTACCAAGCCCTTCAGTAGTCTGTGTTTGTTCCTTCTTACCTTCAGAAGCCTGGGTATACGATGTGGATGCGGGTCAGTCTTTAGCAGGATTTTCATTTCATTGTGTTCAGCCCTTTCACACAATTTGCTGCATTTCTGCCCCCTATTTAATAACCCATGTAATTAAGAAATGTACAGAAAGAGGAGTCTCTTGGGTTTAGAATTAGCAAGAGCTGACTGCTTTGTTCATCTGAAATCAAGCTAAAAGCAACTGTTAGGGGAGACCTTCATATAGAAACACTCAGAGGAGCAGAGGGTATAATTCTTTAAAAACAAAACCTTAAGAGCACTGGAAAAAAGAATTTTCATCATGACTAAAATAACAGGCCTTCAAATTCAGTATTGTGCCGCTACGAGTAGTTAGCTGAACATCAGCATGTTAACTCCCTCGGCACATTCATTCCTTATTGCAAAATCAAATATCTTTCCAAAGAGAACACAGACACTCAAGTGCACGATATTCATTCTAACATCATAATATTATAATCCGATCAATATTTTAGTAAATAAGCCTAATCTTTGAACATTGCTGAAACCCTGCAGGGCCAGGCGAAGTTTTTCTCTATGAAGGAAGGGCATTGAATAGCACATTTCTGAAGTCTTCTGTATTTTTTAAATCACTGTGTTCATTTTAACACTCCTGTTAGTTTTATTTTTTCTGTCTCATACCAAGCTGCATTTTTAACTCATACTTCCATAAATGAAAGACGGAATAGTCTTACATTATAAGGTTGATTCCCACTTGTTGCAATCAAGAAGATGATGGCCCCATTTTCAAACTGATCTTGTTTTAAATTGGATATACAGAGCTTCAACAAAATCTTAACCATGATTTTCATTCCCACTGTAAGCCACATGGAGTCTTCAGGCTCAGAACAAAGACAATGGAATAAAAAAAATTGGCTTCTTAAAATATCTACATCCTTCTGCATTAAACGTACCGACAATTTCCAGCCACATTTCAACCTGTAAATGTTATAATTACCAAGCACATCAGATAGGTTAGGGTTAAGCCACTTTATGGAGTGAGGAAAGAGGCCCAGCTGTGCAGAGATGACTTGCTCCTCTACTGGATAATTAAAATCAGAATAAGAGGTGGGATGATCCTCAGCATTTTCCCACTCCATTTCTCTGCCATCCTTCTGAAAAAGCTTCCAATTATAAATTGAAAAAATTTGGCGATGTCAACTATGAACTTTTGGACTGTTTCCTACTTTCTCTCTCTGTATCTTTAGCCTTGTTTTCTCTGACAATAGATGCATACTATCCTGCCTCCCCATAATTTTTTGCCATTTTCACTCCCACCCACCTTTGAATCTTAATCTCTTTTCTCCTGCCTGCCAAAAAGTATTATAGTCATAGTCCCTTCTGATCAACAGGTTACATTTAGTTCCTTTTTCTCCCAAAAACTCTTTGGTTTTTTGGTTTGTTTGGTTTTTTGAATGACGTGCCAGTTCATGCCACTTCATGCACACACAGATATTTCACAGCCCCACTGCCCCTGACCACAGGAGAGCCTCTACGTTCCACAATGCCATTCTGCCCTTCTGCCTCTTCCACATTTCATACAGCTCTTCAATCACATTTTAACCATCCTCTGTCCTAGCTTTTGCATCTCTCTAATGTCAGTCAGTCCTCATCTAAAACAGCATAGATGGAGCATGGAAGAGAAAGGAACAGCCCTAACTCCACAGCTCTTGTGCTGCCGTGAAGTGCAGGACCCACTCTAGCCAAGGGTGCTACTTTTTCTCTTCCAAACTGTGGATCAGGACAGAGGCAGAAATGAGGACTGGACTGCGCACGCAGTGATTTGCCTGCGCTGGTAACATGAAAGTCTGCCTGTGCCAACTGTGCGGTTCTGAGATAGAAGAGTTTTGCTAAGCAGAGGATGCTGCACACTCAGGAAGCAGGACCTGGAGACGCAGAAGTTAAAAGAGGAAAGAAGAAAAGATGTACAAGAAAGCAGAGGCAAAAAGTCACGAATGCAAGCTCCTGCTACCAGAAGGTGGTAGGTGGTTCCCAAAGGAAGAGCCCAGCACTGTGTTGGAGGGAGGAACAGAGAAAATTCACCTGGCTCAGTTAGCCCCTGGAGCCAGAGGGGAGCAAGTAGGCAGAACAGCACAAAATGAGCTGCTGTAGGTGCTAAGGAGAGTTAACAGAGGGCTGGACTTGTGCCACAGACACAGGAAACATTTGGGGAGAAGAAAAGCCTCATCCCTTGCTTTTGCCGTGGATTGTATTCACAATTCTGTTACATGGTCTCAGGGTTTTCAGCTTGTTGGGTGCATGTGCTCTTTACACTTTGCTCCATATCTGTACCACTTAGACACAGGCTTTTATTTTCAAACGTCATCTCCAGGACCTGGGGTTTTAAAGAACACACCTTACATTGCAAGCAATAAAAGTCACCCAAGAGAATAATAAAATCATGAGAGCTGGCTGTAGGCCAGTACCATATGTTGACAGCCCTACAGTGGCAATGCGGAGAACTGCTCTGGGAATTTGTCACCATGCATTCTTTGTTACAACTGCCACGAAGTAGTTTCCTTTGGATTTAAAGGCCACTTTTGTTAACTGTATTAAATACCAGTTTTATGACACAGAAGTGATACAACTGCCTGGCAGTACAAGTTCTTGGCATGAACCCTGTCCTTTCTATAGAACTGTTTTGTTAGTTACGTATTATTTTTTGATGGTTGATGCAGCAGCCCTCGACAACAGTGATCACACAGTAATTTTCAACATATCTGAAAATACTGTAGCTTGCCCTGAACGTCCTCTGCTTCCCAGATCCATTTGAAGAATAATTACTTCAGGGAAGCTTGGGTCATTTCAGTTGCCTCTCAGTGAAGTGTCTGGCCTTATCTGTTTTACCAACAGACATCCCAAACCTTGATCTTTCTTGCTGCACTGGATCAGTCTGAGCAATAATGCATGCTATGCCTCTGAGCATGATCTGTATGGTAAGCTAAATAGAGGTTTTCACATGTTAGCAAGTTTGTGCAGGTTTCAGCACAGTTTCTCCACTGAAGTTGGCAAGGAATCCCACGGTGTTTGGAAAGTTTCAGTTTTGCTATGAAGTGAAAATTGACATTTCGGCACAACCCTAAATTCCAATAATTAGACTTAAATTGAAGTCCTACTGTATTCCCTAGAACTAAGGTTTTCAAAACATAAAGGAAAGGAATATTATGCTAAATACCAATTCTGTCCTCTCTCATGCAATAATCAGTTTGCAGTCATGCCATTCATTCTAATGGCTTTGCATAAATTTTGTGTTAGAACTGTCACTTAAAAGGCTTACATTGGAAACCAAGCAAGTTGGCTATTTCTCTCTAATTCCAAAGGTATTCAGAAACACTGGTATTAACTGAAATGTATTTCAGGACTTGATGAAGCAGTTAATTTCATTACAATTGATCAGAGAATGAAATAACACACACAATAAATATTACATACACAGAGAGCTCACTATAAAGGTTGCAACACCAAATGCTTAAAAGTTAGGAAATGCCACTAAAATTACCATGTAACTTCTATACCTGTCCATTGTGTCTATACATACAGATAACACATAAAGATATAATTTACAATTATGTGATTTCACAATATTTTCCCTGCAAGACCCCTGCCGTATTGCCACGGTGGCGCTTACTTAATGAACACCTATTGGATATTTTGTTTTCTCATCACTGCTCCATGCATGACCTAAATCTTATTTATTGCTCCCTGTTTAAACCTTGCACTGCAGACAATTATTCTTGAGCCTTCCACTGTGCCTGTCAGTACTGTATTTAGCACCCACTATGGAAACTTTCAGTCTGTGCAGTTAAAATGTTGGGAAAAATCTTAAGCAATGAAAAACAATTATTAATGGAAAGCATCACTTGACTTTAACAGTAGCAGACAGTGCTACTGGGGCAACTTCTGAAACGTGAACTCTTGAATCACACGTATGCAACTTTTTCATACCCAGGGATCTCAATACCTCAAGGAATATATACACTTCAAAGACAACCAATTTCTGCTATAGTTTTGCACTGATTCAACACTACACGGATTAGGACAAATTAAATACTGATCTATTCTACAGGAACCCATGACCACGCTATTATGTTTCAAAGAAAACCAGAAATTGCCATACAAGTATCTGTGCACATGGAGGAATGCAACAGAGAAGAACAAAAGGCAGGATCAGAGGAGGAGGGGGAGAGGCGACACAGAGTGTCTGCACGTGCTGTAAAACACACAGCTTTTACTGCAGAGGAGCTCTGCGTGCCTGTACTGGGAGGGCTCAGCATCCCAGGAATGTCCTTTGGTCTTCCTTATTTTTGCAGGCAGACAACTAAAATGTTCTGTGCAAACTTAACAAGGTAACTGAGAGAAAAGCAGCTCCCAGAGTGCCAGTGTTACTAAGCACACCGACAGCAAACTGCAGCCACCCCATCTCCTCCCAGTCAAAAAACAAACCACAGCAGTAATATCCCATGTAATGTCTCAGCACCCAAACTGCAGCACTGGTATTAACATTTCGCACAGGCAAGCTGTTCTATCTATGCTATAAAAAAAAAAAAAAAAAAAGAGAAGTCAAATTCAACACTCTCTCAGCACAAAGTTTCTTTGGCTAGAAAACTGTTATTTTTTTTACAAGACAGGTTGGAACACTTCTGCTTTATTCTAAGTTATATTCCAACCCTCCGCAGATCCTTTCTTCAGTCACGGAATATTTCCAGACTCCTAGAGAGCTTTAGAGCTTGACATGTCAAAATACTCATTGTATTTGGGTTTCTAGAGACTAAGGATGATCCTACAGCTGAGACCATGCACTACAAGAATACTAAAGCTTTTACAAAGGCTTTACAGTGCAGAATCTGCTGCAGGAAACTAAGGATAAATAATGGGATGTCTATTCTGTATGAGCATATATGCAACTGAATCCATCTGTTCATCTACATGGACAAGGTACCAAACAAAATTTAGCTGCTTACCTGTCATTATTACAAGGGTCAAAATCTTTTAAGAACAGTAAAAATCATACTGCAAGCTATTTTAACTACAATGACCACCAACAGGAAATTTGCTGAATAGAGGCACACAGAAGAAACCACAATTTTTGAAGCACAAGAAAGGCTTCTGAAAATACAGATTGTTTGTATATTTATCAAACATAATAGACTTCTATATACTTTAGCATAAAATGTAAAAAGCTCTAAAAAAAGTCTCTACAAAGCTTTGGAGCCTATGGCTATACATAGTCTAACTGGAATAATTCAATCCTCTTTTTGGACAGGATATTAGTCCATCTTGGAAACAATATTTGTAGGAGAATGTGTGGAAATGCATATGGTAAGCTAATTCACATGATAGCAGGGACAGCATACGAAGAGGATGGTTTTACAATAAATCTGGAAAGAAGGAGTACAGGTTGATTGTTTCCTATGCTGCAAATTGGAGATCTTAAAACCTAGTTCCATAACCAGCAGTGATAGTGGATGGAAAGGTTGCCCTGAGTGCAGCAGCTCTGGATTAGCTTTGCAAAAATTCAGAACTTTCAAAGGGCCAGAAATGCGTTGCATCAGATGAATCTAGATTCAGGCATCTATATTTAGATAGCTAGAGGCCAGTGGTAGTTTCATGTAGGTATGTGAAAACACACAGAACAGCATGAAAGAGAGCACAATGTACAGCCCCACTCTGCTCTTTCTGTGTATAACCTCCTTGGAAGGTGCAAGGCTATTGTATTTATTTTTTCTTGCTGTATGCCTTGGGGCAAAAGGTGACGCCATCTGTTTCTGTTTAGGTTCCACATCTATTCTGAGGTTTTGGCTCCCTTCTGATCATGATTCCCATAGTAGTTGTCTGATATCTTTTCTCTGTACTGTCACTTATACTTTCCTTTGAAAAGTAAGTCAGTCAACCACCACTATGGACTGTCAATTCACAGCACCTCTCAAGATGTACTTTATACTGGTTAAATATAAATAAATACAACAACAGCAAATGATGTTGGAAATACGTCCTCTCTTTCATGGTAGTGCATTCAATTAATTTAGCATCTCCTCTATAAATATCGCTTCCTCTTTCCACATCATCCTAAGAAAACATCAGTATTTCCATATGATGATGAATACTACTGTAGGCAACTTGTAAGAAAGCAATTTTGTACATTATAGGATCATGTAAAACAAAGGTCACTTTATGCTGCAAAGGGCCAGCTAAAGAATAGATCTTAAGAATTGCATTTCCCTGACCAGTGGATCTAAAAAGACAGCATTGTTCAAACTTGGAACCTTTTGTCTTTAGCACTGTGAAGTTTTTACATTATGCCTTCGGAAAGTATACATCCCTCCTCTGTTCCTCTGAATTCATCTTACAGTCAGTCTGATGAGTAGCACAGAGAGAAGTCTTAGATGACACATCAGTTTCCTTTCCTCTCAGATAGATTAAAAGGGCCGCAGAGGGGGGATGTGAGAACAGTGCTTATGGAACAAAGAAGCAAAGAAAGGAAAACACTTCCAGAGTGAAAATTAAACAAGAAATGCCATTTTAAGGGACCAATTAGAAATAATTAGGCAGACAAAAAGACCAAGAAAGCAAAGGTCTGTTTCGACAATAAAGTTGTGACAATATAAACCAGACCAACCAGATGTGACGCACAAAGAAGGCAGCACATGTAACTTGTCAAGGTTCACCCATCAGCAAAAGGCACTTGGCTAGTACCAGCCTTACTTCGCTTGAATCATTTTCCTTGTAGAGCACGCTCATTTTTCTGATCGTTTAAGTCCTTTTCTCTTCCTGTTGTTAGCTGCCTCTTCAAAAGATGCTAGCATTTCATTTCCACAGCAGTCTGGAAATATTTCATTGTACTACAGCGGGGTTCTCTAGGAACTAGGAATACATGTGCCTTCCTCTTTTTTCTTTTCTTTTCTTTATTTTTTTTCCCCTCACATTGAGGAAGGCCCTGAAGCCATGTTCTCATTAAATCTTTATGGCTTTTTAAAATAGGAAGCTATTGTGCCATATACCTCCTTAATTATGCACCAATCAAAAAGTTTAAAAGAACAGCTCTGCCAGGGACAACTAGGAGGCAAGTGAAAGGAAAGAAGCCTAACTTATGAATTACTGTTTTCCCCTGTAACACAGGAATCTATGTAAGCATGAGGATGGCTTAGCACAGGAAGGGCCTAAAGGCTCCTGAGGGAAAAAAGTTCTGCCTAAGCAACTATTTTTTGTCAAATTTATATTCTTATTTAGAGGACATGTATGCTATTATTTACTGCCTTCATGACAGTCATGAAGTCATGACAGTCATAAAACAAGCAGATATTCAAAACAGACTTTTGAAAAACTCTCTAACTTCAGGTGTCCATTTTGAGACACCTGGAGCTCAAGGATTAGAAGTGAGTGACTTTAGAAATAAAGCAGCTAAGTAATATTTAACTAGCCAAATTCTGACACGTGCTACGCAATATTTAACTAGCTAAATTATCGCACGTGCTACATATGTGAATTGCTTTGACTTCAGTGACAGCTACACAATGCAAAAACCAAAAGAAGAAATTTCTAAAATAATACCAATACCAATAGCATGATCAGGAAAATTTCTATGTCTAATTCCAAATTAGGTTTGCGTTGATTCACACTTAAGATTTAGAAGCAACATTACTGCTTCTCACAGGCTTTCCTAAAGAAGCTTTTAGGCAAACTGTAGAAATCTCTAGAAGACAAGTTGTTTCTGCCACCTTCCACCACAGAAGGAGTAAATGCTGCTGACAGTCTCATGGTGTCAGTTTTGACATCACGAGCTGACACTCCGGGGGAAGTCAATGCTTCAAGGTCTTAAGCCTGCCTGACAAAGATCAGGAAAAAACCACCTCATCCAGTTTTAGATCTGATGTGGAACTAATATCAAGACTTTAGGCTTCCTAACTTGAAGTTTGAATGAAGGTTTGTAATAAGGCAAATTTCCATTGGCTCTCCCACAAACTGTGAGGCCGCATCACAACACGAATGGTACTAGCAAGCAGGGTTTTTAAGTGGCTCAATGGCTACATCCAAATCTACAGCTCTGAGGTTGGGCTGTCCAGAACTCAATGCTGAGCTCTTTGAAATACCACTTGTTTTCTTTGCAGCTGTATTCAAATTTTATGAAATTGCACCCTGGGGCATGAAGCAAAGATTCTCTGGGGATTAAATGCTTTTCTAAACCTAGATGATATTAGAAACAAATTAACATAATTATTCAAAGTTACTTTTTCATTCAACCATTAGCATTTACACTCAAATTAATATCACGTTTTGTGCATTTTTACCTATTTAAACAATGACTGGAGGCACTGCATGAAGGGTTATCATTGACTACAGCAGTGCTGAACACAGACACTTGTGATATGTTCCAGCATGAAAAAGAAGTGGTGAAAATATGTACAGCAGCCCTGGATATGTAATCAAGCACAGTAAGAAGAACCGATATTTGGTTCAGCTGCTAATCCAAGCTCTGGCCTGCTCCGTCCTCAGTCACGCTACTCTTCAGGCAGTCACAGTGACAGATGTTTCGCACGGGTAATCCTTCAACCTTCTAATCCCAACTGAGGGTTAGAATTGATGGACACATAAATAAAGAACTCAAAAATACGTAAGTTCGGGCTTGAATAAACAGTATTGAATAAACATATTAATAACAATACAGGCTTTAGAGTAAGATTAGCTGCTGACACAGATAACATTTATTCACACTACAGGGAATAATTCTAAAGAAATAACATGAAAGTGCACAGACAAGTGTTGTTAAATCAAAAAGGCTTTACACAAAGCAGCAAAAAAAGGAAAAAAGATATGACAAGAAAAATGATGATGTTTCCTCTTTTTTGACTGCATAACAAAAAATTAAATAACTGTAGTAGCTACAGGTGCAAAGTATAAAATGGGGAGGGTCAAATCAATGCTTCTTTTCAAATGTTCACTACTTTTTCTAGTATGGGACCCGAATAGAGAAGGCAACTGTTCAGTTATACACAATGGCACAGTTCATAGCTAAAATCAGGTACCATTTCTCTTTGTGGCACAGAATTACCTCTTTAGAAATGTCACAACAGAAATAGAGTATCTACCTTCTATTTTCTTTATGTGAATCTATCATGTTTACAGCTGAACACATGCTTAAAATGCTCTAAATTTGTCGTCTAATGTTCAACTAAACATGGTTGACTTAAAGTCAAGGCCTCAGTTACAGTTGGAAGCATCAGGCAGCTCTGATTTTTGTCAAGTTTGGCTCCTAAAAACTAAATTATCCAAAGGGGTCCCAGCATCTAAAATCTATTCCAGTGACTTATTATTCACACAGGACACTGAAATGTGGTTTTATCTGGGATTTCTGCTCATAGACTGCAAAGAAAAAAAAAAAAGAGTAATTTATGGGTGGACTGGAACAAAGACTTGGGAAATGGTTGGTGCAGCAGGAGTATAACACATGTGATGGATACAGAGATGCCAACGGGGCAGAAGGGCCTGATGAAGCCGTATGTTCTGAGAGCTACTTAGTTTTTCTGCTTGAAATGAAAGAGACAGATGGATTATTTTGACCGTAAAGATTAACCGTTGTGCAGGTAAGTATTCAAAAACATCAAAATCTGAAAATTTACCTTGAATTGCAAAATGTGTTCTGTGGCAACAGCACTGAAAAAAAGCATTTGGGCGTGCTCAGCTAGGAAAGGAAGGATAGGAGAGTAACAACGGGAAGTAATTATGAAGTTGGTTTTTTTTTTTTGCATTTTCTGTTCCTAATTTTGCTTTAACCAAGCATCTGCCATGTAATATAGTCTTCATATGCAACAGATACAGAATTCCATGTATTTAAAAGGACTAGTGTAGGGTTTCAATGTCAGATGTCTGAGCAAAGCTTTTCACTATTTTCACCAAGGCACAGCCTGAGTCTGTGGGTGAAACCTGACTACTGACTCCATAAAAATTACATGTAAAGTTCTTAACTGCTTTATGGTCCTTCAACCTCACCTCTTTTCCATTGTTTTCCAAGACAAAAAAAAGACACAGAAAGAACATAGTGGTAAAATACCAAATACTCTATCCTTGGCACACCTTATGTTCTGACAAGTCAGGAAGATGATTGAGAGCCAGTGAAATTTCCCAGATTTAACTGAATATTCCATGCATTCTGCACGAAGCAGAACTTTTTTCTTCAGTGGTCCCACAAGGAATAATGAAAGGGAGCTCTAGTTACTAAAGGGTTTGGATACTGTACAAGCAGAGTTGAGTAACCTTTCTTTCTCTGACAGATTTAGCCACAAGTCAATTGGAATCTTCTTACGTCCAAAGAAATTGCTTTTATTGGCATATTTCAATTTTTCATCACTGAAATGTATTCTCCCTGACATATAGGACATAAAATCTGAGTTTTCTCAGATAATTCCAGTCAACTCAAGACTGACAACAACTTTCAAAATAAACCCAATCTATTTTAAAAAGGGTCAGGCACAGTGCCCTGCTGTCACTCCTTATTGGTGACGTGGTTGTTGTCAGGGAGTCGCATAAAACTTGGGAGACCAGATCTCCATTCTATCCTTTGTCCACAGGCATCCTCACTGAATTTGGCTACGGCTCTTACTACCTCGGTGTTTAAAAAAATGTAGCTATAAAATGGGAGTAAAAGTCCTTTTCAATTTCTCAGGGATACTGTAGGAAGGAGATGTACAATAAAAATTTACCAGACTCTCAGCTGTCAGTGATGAAGACTACACATCTGAGATTGAAAAAGTTCTGCCATATTCTGATTTGAGGTCTAGCACATCCCTGAGAACATGCACCTGTGAGGAAAACAGAAGCATAAAGTTCTCTCAGTTTTTGAGAGCTGAGGGCAAAATAATTCTTATCCCACAAACAAAAAACACCTTCCCTTTGCAATGGGGTGGCATAACCTGCCTTCTGGACAGTCAGAACTAGGTCCAAGTGTGATCCTCATTACACATGCAGTGAATTTTCCACAAACTGCCAAAACCTGTTAGAAAAACAGCAGCACGTTAGTGCACCCACCATAGCTGGGGGAAAAGACAGTGGGCTGCTTCCAGAGGAAAAAAGTTAAAATACAGTAGTAAAAACTCTGCTGAACTGCAGTTACCGGAGGGATTAGGAAAACTAGACTCTGTTGAAGTATGAACCAGAATCATGATATTTTTCGTGTCAGAAACCATAATGCAAGGAGTGAAGGCTCCGAATTCCAGCAATGTAGCAAAAATTGATGCAATTTCAGATGTATACAGCACTGTACACACCATCTCTGCTAACTATCCATTTATGCCTCCAAGAACAATGGTAAAAAATACAATGAGATTTTCTGGTAGTGGGTCTGTGAGAAAATCTAATGAATTTTTTTACATACAGCAGTGATCTGCTGCTATTCGTGATCAAGTTCAAATTGGCATAGAAGGGAACAGAGCAGCTCTCTGCAGCAGTGCCATGTGGAGGGGGAACTGCTTTTGCAGAAGTGTAGATTTCTGTAATATTTGCATTCCAAGTAGCCACATAACTTACTACTATATTACTTTTCCTATGTTCTCCAGGTCCTAACAGAAGTAGTAAAAAAACATTTAATGAAAAAGAAACTGAATGCTTTTATGGAAGGTCTCAGAGTTCAGATCAGAGAATGGCAAAACTCCTTTGATCTGTGGTATGAACCCTCCCTGTTCTCATCATCACTGCTCTCCTGTCAACTGAATACATGGTGAAATGTGAATTGTGGTCCCTAACTAGCTCTGATACTGCTTTCCTTAAGATGCTAGCTTTTTGTACAAAGGTTATGGGCACAGCAGTAACAGCAGCAAAATAAAGCCTACTCTAAATCTAGGATGCTTGATTAGTTTCCAGAGACCTTTGAACACAGAGTTTCCATGGTGTTTTGATTTTTCCCTCCGCAATTTTATTACTAACCTTCCTTTACCATCCAACAAGCTCATGACAATCTAAACTTTAAAAACAAGCAGAAGTACAAAACCTCTAAATGAGCCTAGTATTTCACATGGCTAGATTGTCAGGCAAAATCCCTATGTAAGCACCTAAAAGTAAACCTTATAATCTAATTTCCCTCCCTTATTTTTTAAGCAGTAACACTAATGATTTAACTGTGAAACACATGCATGTGAATGAGCTTTTATATAAGGCCTGATTTTAATTAAAAAAACCCTACTCTTACTAACTTCAGAGCTAGAAATAGGGAAAAACTCAGTGGCAAGTGGGGTAGTAACAGTGTGATTGGTACTGGCTATTGAACAGTGTTACACTGCTATAATTTTATGAATTCTTTAACAAACCACAAAGAAACATACATTACCTACCAGAGGAAAGATAAACAAGATTGAGGCAAAAGTGGGAGTTCAGAGGTTACTGAGAAAAGGTGTTTCAAAGAAATTGGTTCCAGGGAAAGAAAGGTTTCAGGAGGAAAGGGCAGGCAGCCTATAGCATGGGCAGGGGAAGGTCAAGACTGGAACAATACAAGCACTGAGAGGACTTGAGACAGAGCTTGACATGCTTTGAAAAAATGTCCAATAGCAACAAGAGCAAGTTCTTCTGTAAACATAAAGATTACTAACGTGGTTTCTCTTATGCTGAAACAAGCCAGAAGGACATAAGTTGGATCTTCATCTCATTGACAACTGGCATTGACAGTTACTTAGGGGAAAGAGATTCGGCTTCATACATACCGATGTATTTCAAAAATTGGGTTTTAAATCAGGTTCCAGTTTGTACACATTATTACAAGATTCTTGATCCCAGTAACCTCCACTTTCTACTTTCCTTATTAAGGTCTAGTAGAAACAGTTTATTACTTGGTTTCTAAAGAACAAATTCAAACAAATGTCTGCATATTTTTTCATAGTTTTTCTTAAATGAGCAAAGTACGAACAGAAGTCAAACAACTCTCTTTTGTTTGAAATTGTAGATCTCAATACTTAATGAGGCCAAATTAATACTACACGTACCATTTCAAGCATTTAACTTTCTATGTCTTCAGAGAGAATTAATAGTTCTATTAAATTTCAGATTGAGTCATTCCAGCCAGCAGTCAATGGTAGTAAAGCAAAGTGTAGTCTCTTGATAAAGAAAGATTCAAACATTTGCTATTATCAATGCTTTTAGCCCTAACTGCCCCGTGCTGCAGTTGTTAGCTTTCCCATCTTTTCTTCAGAAGTGGTCATCAGTGCAAATATCTGCAAAACCACCTGTTTTCTAGTACACTTAATCGGGTATAGTTATGCTACTTCAAAAGATGAAAGTAGCACAAACACAACTTTTATTTATTTCACTGTAACCCAACTCCCTGTTTACAAAACCTCTTTTTTAATTTACCCACAGGGCAGGCTTGTGGCAATGTCCTTCTCACAGGCAAAAAATACCATTGGGCTCAAGACTGTTAACTGTTGCTGTATTGCCTTCCAATTTGCTTCAATGTATCACTAGAGATGTGATCCTCAATCAGTCTCATATTACTTTCACACCCTGATTCATGTTCCAAGTCCAGCAAGTTACTTAAATGACAGCCTAGCGATAAGTACACAAGCACTCCCATTGGTGAGTGAAACAGCGATGTATTTTCTTTATTTATTTACATTTTCCTCTAAGTCCATCACACTGTTGGTCGATCAGCTCTGATCAATGCTAAGGTGTCAGTTTAGATGTAAACCCCCTGAAAAGCTGCACTTCGGGGCTTAACAATAATTGGGAGGTCTCCAACCAACATATTTATTGAGCTTGAAAGTATCAGCCTCAAGACCAAATCTGTTCGACCCTTCATTCACATCACTGCAGCAGAACCTCAAGCAGCCTTTTGCACTAGACTACTGCTAAATATCACAACTCCAGAAATGCATTCCTTGGTAATTTGATTGTAATCTTCAGCTTTCAAGGTTTTCCTGCTTCCTTGTGTGCTGCAAGTTAGGCTGTTACGTAAACTGTAGGGACTCTAGGGACCATCCTTTCCCCCCAAAGAAAACCCCAAAAGCAGAAACCCATAAAAAGTATTTTCATACAGTCCTTCAAGGCACACCTTCAGAACTTTATTTCCTTCAATGTTCTCTAGCAACTTTAATTAATCACTTATCAGGTCATGAGTCTGGAGAAGAATTTTCCAGGTGCAGGTTTTTAGCTGTTCTTTGTGCTTTCAGTGCAAGTCTTTACTGACACCACTTTGCCCTCGAGTAGAACACATTTGATTCTACTTAGGTGAAAATCTGTCATATCATAAGCAGTGTCATAGCCTTTCTGAATATTGATTTTTGGAAAACAAGTTCTGTAAGATCACTTTTCTATTTCTCTTAAGATGGAATCACAGATATTCATTTGGTACGATAAGGTCTCACTGATATGAAAAACATAGAAAAGAGATTGCAGGTGATTACCGAGAACCTCCGCTAGATATCTCCTTTGCATTATCCCAGTACCTGCATTAAAGAGGATTTGGCCACAGAGCGATGCAGAAATTCTACTCTAAATAAGCACTAAGTGTAACTCATCTTCGAAAGCATGCAGAGCAAATTAGTCATCTAAAAGCTCACATTTCGGCATGGGGAGAGGTAAAATGTTACACTGATTTCCCAAGTGTCTAAAAAGTAGATCAAGTAACACTAAAATGAAATTGTCAAACTGGAAAATGATTTTCACTGAGATAATCTTTATACTTAGGAAATAAATATTGCAGATGATTTCTAGTGCAGTCCAACTCTGATGTGCAATACCTCTTTACCAATTCTTCCCTGTTGTCACATACTCATTTCTCCCCGTTTTTTAAAGATGCTTGCAATCAGCCCATAAAGTGATATTCATTAGGGTCTGGTGAGGATTTGAGATAGCAAGATTTATAGCGAGTGAACCAATGAACAGATGCAGAACATTCTGTTCCTGACTTTATCGTCTCGATCCTTCCCTGTACACTTCATTCCATCTTAAATCAAATTTCCTCTGATGTTCATCACAAGTTGTAGGAAGAGCCCACTCTGAAATGCACGTTGCTTCTCTGCTCCTGTATGCTTCATGTTCATTTGCTCCAAGTGGTACAAGAAGTACAAAATACTAGAGAGTACTATAAAATAAGCCTGATCTCTGTATACTTAACTCCATTAGGAAAACCTTCTGGAAGGTTCTCCATTTGGACAAATGCAGTACTCAGACATAATCTGCACTGTCAAACACCAGCTACCTAGTCCAATCCCGAACACAGAAAGCACATCGTATCACAGAGAGAGGGATCTGGGCTGTAGGGGAAAGCTTGCAGCCCAGTGAGCTACATGAGCTACCTGTAGCCTCCAGAGGAGCACAGCAATACATGATCTGCCCTTTATGCTCTGGGTTTTAATGGCTATCTCTGAGATGCAAGCATTTTCTTCACTCTACTGTACCACTTAGGACACTGAAAAAGTAAGAATATATTTTTCTTCATATCTCATGCTACAATGATACCGCATCAATACAACGTCCTGGAATTTGACCAGTTGCAAACATGAATGCCCCACTTGGGGATTTCCACTTCTCTGTGTCCTTTCTGGTACCTGCAATTTAGGAGATGCCTTTGGTCCCTGAGCACATGAAAATAGCATTACAATTTCACAATGAACGATTGTAGCATCTTATCATTAAGAGAATACGGGGGGGGGGGGCAGGGGGCGACCATACAGAAGAAAAGAGGGGGGGGGGGGGGCAGGGTGCGACATTCCTAAAGTTATAACATCTGTGCTAAATAGACACTGGGCATCACAATCCGAGAGCGAACATTATTTTAACATCAAAGCAAGCATATACTAAAGAGGAAACTCTCCCCTTAAAGCTAGTGTTTCTCCTCACTTCACTTCTCACAGGATCTCACATGATAATTAGTGATGTTTCAGGTTATTGAAGCGTTTCCTAGTCTCCCATTCTGTCACAAGAGAGAATGACAATCTGAATCATAGGATTAGAGAGAACAGAGAGACAACTCTTCATTTCAACCCTCTGCCTTCCACTCCAGAACACATGCACATGCTGATCTAGAGACTGCACTGCTTTGTTCTATCTAGTTACATGTTATTCCGA
>NW_009198648.1:0-3625 GCF_000690835.1 Fulmarus glacialis | reverse complement strand
AGGGAAATTTTCAACAGCACTGCTCAGTGAACAAAGAAATTTACAGTCTGACCTGTCGCTTTTATCCTCTTTGAATTCTTGGCAAGCTTCTTAGGAGAGAGCTTTGGTTGTGTATTTTTTTTTTTAAATATTGCACTACGTGAAATACTTTCTTACTGCTTAAAAGATCACCTTAGTGCTAACTTTTAAATGCTAGTAGAGAACAGTTACAGTGGCCCCAGTTCTCAGCTTGGTGCCCACTTTGCCAAGGCCAAGTACGTCCGAGTGCTTTTTCAACTCTGTTCCGCTTCTCTGCAGATCAGGCTGTAGTTACATCACCCCTCCATCTCACTGAACGTGGCTCGATTCCTAGGGAAAAATCAGGCCTTAGACTTCTGTAACCTAGAAATGATCAAGATGGTCATCACAATATACAACAAAGAAAGGAGATGGGGCAGCATTTTCAGTATCAGATACGTATGTTTATACTTTGCTACAATTCTCCACCTGTGGTGCTCATGAGTCAACACTAAAATAAAAGCTGCAGGGAGCCAAGGACCCTCAGTCCCCAAAAATCAGCAGATGAAAAAATAGTTTCCTTTCCTTCCCCACCCTGCCTCCATGTCCTGTGTCAGAAAAACCTAACAGGAGAAGCTGGTGAGACAGGATGGGGGTGAAGCAGCAAGACGCTGAGAAATCGGAGGGTTTACTATGGAATGTGGTACACCAGCCAAGCTCTATGGCACCGGCTCAGAAAAGCAATTATAAACATTCCTAACTCCATCCCTCCCCAGGAAACGACTTAATAAGGGAATTCTCTTTAAAAAATATACTGTGCACTGGGATGTATGTTTCCTGAATTGGGGACTGCGTCTGGAGATAAGATCCGTGTGGAATAATGGGTCTCTCAGCAGGTCTATAGAACAAAAAGTTCTTTTAGAAATTAAAAAAAAAAAGAGCTAACATTTTTATATTCCTGGCAAAGGAACATAAGAACTGTGATACAAAGACACCAGAATAGGTAGCCTGTACAAATCTTTTCAAACACAGCCTTCAAAAAATTGTCAAACACAAACACTCTGGTGTGAGTCTGCACTTTGGTCTGTGCTAGCATGCATGTACTGGACAAGGTGGCCCCAAATCTTTCTCCCTTTGTTACACCCTCACTCCGAGGCCTGTTTCAATCAGAAAGCAGAAAGGCGATGTATATCTTAATGTCTGAAAGCAGCCCCTAAAACAGCCTGCAAAATCTGTACCAAGAGCGAGGCTGCAGTATTGCACCGAGAGCCATTTTTGAGTGAAGCACCAGGGTGATGTGCCCATCAAACTGAGCTGCTTGGAAGAACATCACCAAACCAGTTTTGAGCCTCTTTAGATCTTTACAGTTTATGCGTAGGTAATTTCACTTCATGTGGTATAGCCTACAGCTCCATTAAGCTGTATTTTACTGTGACCACATCTGTAAAGGAGATGATGGCTCCTAGCCATCTTCATAAAATTTCTATTAATTGCAAATTTAGCAACAGAATTCCAAAAAGCTACAAAACAGTCAATGCAATATCATCTGAGGGCCCACTTCGTATTTTCAAAGGGCTGTAGGATTTTTGACATTCCCTGAGATACCCACATTATTTCTACCTGGCCTGGATATAGGCATAACTAGTCACAAACTTTCACGCAGTCACTAAACCGATGAGGAGTAAAGAGGCATCCAGAGAGAGGTTCCCCTGAGACAAATACTTGAGAGAACGGTGAGAAAGGCAAGGGGAAAGGACTGAGACACATGGTACCCCACAGACAGCAGGTTTTTAGGCAGAGGCTGTATGAGATCTGCTGAGCTGGTCGGGTCTCTGGCTGCACTGGCCACCTCTAAAGAGGCCCAGTGCCAACAGGCCCACTGAGGTGGGCTCAGCAGGCTGTTCTCTCTCTTTGCCTCATTTTATTCCTGCTTTCACATAGCCAGTCCCTCTCCTTTATCCAACAAATCTGCTGTCACTTCCAGTACAAGCAGAAGCACAGAGAATTCATCATAAGAAATAGCATAACAATGCTTAGATCAGTTATCAGCAAACTCCTACCAAAAATCAGGATGTGAAACAGCAAAAAAGGAAAGAGCACTCAGAGGGACAGGTTTTTAAAGGGTCTAAGGACCTAACTCCCACCAAAAGAAATTGAGAATAAGGAATCCAGGCACTTTTGAAAGACCTCTGACCCTCATTTTCAGCTGCGTAAAGGAAAACATCTTGTAGTAGCAGCTTACGGCATCTTTACGGCACTGCATCTAAATGCACCATAACTCAGTGTCCTTTGATAGCTGAGGATTTTGGGAAAAGGCTGATCCTGCTCCCTCAAATATAAACATTGTTCCTCCTTTTAATACAATGTGTATACAAAACTAGGATCAGGACCGAATAGGCGGAGTATACATGAAAGCCATTCAAGAATTTGCAGAGGCTACTGCTGTCTGTGTGGGTGGGGTGGGATGTTTAAGCCAAAGGGAGTCTGTTTTGGAATACACCAAAAAGAAAAAAAAAAAGAAAAAGCTGAGAACAACTGCAGTTCAGTGAACAGGCACAGGCAATGGAAGAAGATTCAGCTAAAAATCCAAAACTCTTGAAAAGAATGTAAAAGTTTCATCAGACAGGGTGCACTTTCACAAAATACAGACCAGTAAAACAAAACAAGCAAGAATAGACATGCATTTTATGGTGTGCTTTTGCTTTTAACTGTAAAACAGAACTTCCGATCTGTCTTCTGTTCTGACACATTTCGAGAACGAGCAAATAAAAAGAGGAAAACGGAAGTCAAAATGAGAAAGGAGGCTGACTTCAGCCTGCAAACTGAGCACTACAAGACACGGATGTGGTGTGGGCATGAAGTCAAATTGCAGCAGAATAATGAGACAGGATTTTCATCTGGATATAAACACCGAAGGAAGAAGTGAGGGAGGGAAAAAAGAAAAGAAAAACAAGAAATTTTACAGAACAGTTAGACAATGACTGAGATGAGACATTCCTGTACAAGAAATGTAAAAATCCTAATTGCCTTTTATATATTGATAAAGTAAGCAACAGAAAAGTCCCAGTGTTGCATAAGGGAATATTCACACAGTTCTTATTAGCTGTATGTTTTCCCACACTACAGTCTTCGGGGGAATTAACACATTTCCTATTGAGAAAGACAAAACCAAGACAGTTCATTTATCTGAAGGAGTGTACCCATCTTATCACAGTATCTGAGCAGATCAAAGCCTCCAGACACTACCAGCAGTACCACCAAAAACTGTGGAATGTCTGAAGAAACTCTTCATTCCCATATGTAAATTAAACAGTAAAAAAAGAAAAGTCATGGCATCACTGCCTTTAGCAATGTTTTGCTGCGGTGCTGACACAGTGGCAATGAATCTGGTCCACTGAATTAGGGTGATACTCTTACCATCAGCAGAAGATAATGGACTATATAGCCAAGCCTGAGCCCGTACCTCCTGCTTAAACCTGTGTGAAACACTGTGCTAAAAAATGTGGTAGTGCTTAAAATACCTGGTCCTGCTTGTCACTGTGCTTTTCAATCTGTTCTAAAGGATTGCATCTTGCTTGACAACTTTCAGCTGAAAGGGATTCCACAACTTTTTATTTTCCACATACAA
>NW_009198647.1:3543-5461 GCF_000690835.1 Fulmarus glacialis | reverse complement strand
GGGTGCATCCCCACGCTGCCACCGGGAGATGACCCACAACGAGCTGGGCTTGCCCGAGCCCCCCAGGAGATGGAGAAGGGTCCCCCAGGAGGGGTCCAGCCCCAGCCCATGGTGCCCAGGGCACCGAGACCTCTCTGACCCACCGTGTCCATGTCGCAGTGCCCACGCTGGTGGTCGGAGGATGGGGGAGGGATGAGGTGTGATGAGCTCCCACATGGGCTGAGCAGGAGCGTGGCTCGCAGCCTCCCGACTCCTGCGCCGGATGCTCTCCTCGCTCGCAGGCTTTTTGCTCTGGCTGTGAATCTTCATATACCATTTATAAACAGTTACACAATGTATTTTCCTGTCTTTGCCTTTAAGTCTTTATGAGAAAGAACATGCCAGAGGAACTTCCCCTGAGTGGTTAATATCCTTTATGAACTTCCACCAATGCTTCAGGAACATGCCTCATTGTGTCTACCTCCCCTTGGATCATTCTTGAACCATCATAAATCTTTCCTTACCCCATTCTGCTTCTTGGCAGGGTTTTCTGCGGGAATTACTCTGCTCACTTCCAGCTAAAGCCAAAGCGAGAGCCGTGCAGGTCACATGCATTTTCCAGTTCCAGAGAAACTGATGCTGCTCCAGTGGGACTCATGCTAGACAAAAGGAGGAACCCATCCCACAAAAGCCGTAACCCACTACAATGACTTTATACTTGGCCAATGTAAATGAAACTCAGTTCCTGTTTCTGGATATCTTCCTTGCAAAGTGATTTACTGCAATTGTCTATTTTTATGGAATTGCTGAGGATGAGCCTGTATGTCCAGTAATTCAGGAGTTCTCGCTTTCTAGCAGCTCATGTGCAGAGGGTGTGCAATTACGGCAAGGGAAGAAGCAGCTGGGTGGGCAGAGAGGCTGAGGGGCAGCTGCTGGGGCAGGAGAGCACCTCCAAATGCTGAGAGTCACCCGGGCAGGGTGGGAGCTGCCTCTCCCACCGGTGGGAGACCCGCTGGGAGTCAGAGGGGTGCTCACGGGTGCACGGCCCCGGGGGGGAGCAGGCTGTGCCCCTGCCAGTTTCACTTCTGCTGAAACCAGACACAGTAGGGCAGAGCCCTAGAAAAAAAATATTTCCACCTTTATTTTTGTAACTAAAAATAGTTTCTGGTATTGTTTTAAAAACAGAAGCAAGGTGGCTGAGACCCAGAGGCTGCCGCTGCAAAGGGCAGAAGGTGGCCAAGTTCAAAGCTGTTTGCGGGGGCAGGTATCCCCTGCCCGTGGGTACCTGGGCTCAGAGAGGGGGTCCTGCATGGCAGGACCGGTACCGAGGGTTGCTTTGCAGATAGAGTGGGAAAAGGTACACGTGGTGGGAGGGAGAGAAGACCCGAATCAGCTCTGCTGGGAGCTGGCTAATCGCCAGGAGCCCTTTCACATCTCAGGTGGTTTCCAAGGCTGGCTCCCTGGGAAGGATTCAGGATGCTGCAGGGCACATGCTCCCTGCTGGGTTCCTGCTGCCCGGCTTACCAAGGAAGGGCTTGTCCCTGCCTTATGGGCTGAGCAGCGCAGGGATTTCCCAGGCAGCAGGATGGTGCATCCTGTCCCCCCGGCCACCCCTCCAAGGGCACAGCGCAAGCTGCGAGCCAGAGCTTCGCTCAGCAGGGGCTCAAGGGAGCAGGTACAAAGGCACTTTCCCATATCACCCCCTCACCATCCCTCTGGGCCCTGCAGGGATCTGGAATGGAAATGTGCTTCCTTTGCTGTGCCCTAGTCCACAGACGGAGGCGATGCTCTCTCCCAAGAGCCCTGTTGCTGGCTGTATCTGTGGGGAAGGGGCACGGGTGCTCCACTCCCACCTCCAAACCGCTGCCAAGGGTGCTGTGCAGCTGGCGGGGTTGGGCAACCCACCCGCAGGCTGCAACTGCCGGGGCTGCCGGCGGGG
>NW_009198647.1:3084-3476 GCF_000690835.1 Fulmarus glacialis | reverse complement strand
TGATGCACTGCTCCCTCTCACTGCTCGGCCGTGCCGCGGGCAGGGTGTCATGCGCAGGGCAGGGTGCGATGCCTGCACGAGTATCGCAACAGCTCTGGGAGTGCCCAGCTGTGGGTGGGACCCACGGTGCCAGGGGCTGTACGTGTGCTGCATGGGGAGGTGGGCACTGGCAGAGGTGGGCAGATCCCCCAGGGCTTAGCCTCTGCAGAGGGTTACCATCGTCCCAGGGCCAAGACCAGGCTGTGCCCCGCACTGTGGCCCCAGGGAGTGCTCAGGACATGGTGGAGCGAGACCCTGGGGGCAGGAGGTGCGAGGGGCACCCCCATCACCATCACGCCGCACCCCCCCGTGCAGAGGCACACTTGTGGTGTTTTCGGCAGAGGGTCCCGCCC
>NW_009198647.1:1890-2960 GCF_000690835.1 Fulmarus glacialis | reverse complement strand
CCCCCTCACCCCCGCTGCCGGGGAGGGCTCAGCAGCCCACTTGAGCGAGGGGGCACCTATCGGCACCCCTGCAGAAGCGTGGCATGGTGCCGGTGAGGACCCCACTCCCGCTGTCCCCCCATTCCACCCTGGGGACCAGGATGGCTCTCCCCAGATCCTGCAACGCCCCGGTGAGCAGAGGCTTTGGAGGCACTTCCTGAGCGCGGGCACTGGACAGCTCCCCCCCACCGCAGGTCCCCAGGGGGTGTTTGTGCCAAAGGGTGTCCCTGAGCTGCAGGGTGCCTTTGGGCACGTCTCCCAGCACGATGCCTGGCCTGCAGCTTGGGCAGCCGGACCACCTTTTGACGGCCCTGGAGGAAAGCAGCACTCGATAAAGTCTTTCTCACAATTTGAAAATGTTTGGCATTATCCGAGTGCACTCTGACTTAGAGGGGGTGAGATGGTTGCAAGCATTAGCTGGGGCCAGAAGGACGGGGATGCTTCCAAGACAGCTCACGGGCCGTGGCACCCTGCGCCCCCCCACCCACAGGGATCCCACGGCACTGGGGCAGCCCTGGCTGTGGGGTGCAGACGTAGTTTTGGGCAAATCACTCCCACCCACCCCACAGGGCTCCTCTCAGAGTTGTTTCTTCAATCTCAGCTGCAGGACAGCTTTCTGCTTCGCCAGTGATGGAAAGCCTTTTCGCTGGGCACCGCTGCCAGCCAGGTACCCCTCCCCGCACTGCCTGCCGGCTCCCTGGCACCTGGCAGCAGCAACACGTGCGCGGCACAGATAAGGGTTCACCAAACAGGATGCCGGGGGTGTAGATAACGCCGAAGTTAACTCACTGCTTGTGTGGTAGGGAGTAAACAAGTGGCTCTGCCTACCCGGGGAATCCCAGGCAGCGCCTCTGCCCTGCCAGCGAGCTGGGGCACAGGGTGGGTACGGGGTGCTGGGGTGCAGCTCTGGGGATGTGCCACATCCAGGGGCAGCCCCGCAGCCATGCAGGGAGTCCTTGCCCTAAGCAAGAGCAAAGCCACCCAGCCCGCAGAGACACTCCGGGGAATTGCGACTGCTCTGCCTGCACCCT
>NW_009198647.1:0-1786 GCF_000690835.1 Fulmarus glacialis | reverse complement strand
GCCCGGCTCCCCATGGCACTGTGCGTCCCTGGAGGGCTGGGGCCACCGACCTGCCTGGCCATCCCTCTGTGGCACCCATCTTCCCACTGCGAGAGCAGTACCTAGAGCCGTCAGGCTGGCTCGGTCCCGTGGCAACAGCCCCAGGCAGTGGAGGTGTTGGCAGCCGGTGGAGGAGGCCACCAGCGCCCCAGACATCACCAGTGCTTTTGTCACGTGTCTGGTTTAATGCAGAGATATCAGCCTTCTCCTGTCTTACAAAGCAAGGCCAGAGATGGATTCCCCCAGCTGTCACCTCCATCACCCCCTGCGCGCTATTCCCTGCACCCCTCCCATCTGGCTCTTTGCACCATGGGCTCAGTCCTCCCCTGCTCCCTGGGCAGAGCTGCTGCAGCCTGCCCGGGGCCAGCGGATAAACATGCTTAGCACCGGGAGCCGTGTCTCCAGCCAGGGCCAGCCCCCGCGGAGCAAGCAATGTCCTCTCCTCCCGCCAGGAAATCCTGCGGCATCCCTCTGGCAGGCACTGAGCCCAGCTGAGTCTTCCCCTGAGACAGAAGCATCCTTGAGGACGTTCTTCACCTTTTGGCAGGCCGGGGCTGAGCTTTCCTCTTCTCTTTCTCACCTCCCCACTTCAGTGCAGCCGGCAGTTTGATGCTTTCTCCCCTGGGATCTCGGTTATCTTTCTGCTCCAAGGAACTACTGTGTCCTGCGACTTGCCAGTCTATTTAAATTGCTGATTTATTTTCTGCAGGTGGGGCAGGCACTGGCACAACGTGCATTTTAAGGTCTTTTTTGCGTCTCGACCACTTTGCTTTTGTGGATCTACAAACTGCCCCATCCACGCTGCCTGCGCTGTTGCAAACCGCCGAGCTTTGCCCTGTGCAGCGTCCCCCTGGTCTGCGACCCCAGCGTCGGGGTAGCCCCATCTGAAACGCTGCTGCTGTGGCCATCCAGCTCTCCATGCGTGGGGTCGGCGGCGCCTGCTGAAGCTGCCCTTCTCTAACAGTCCTGACTTTTGGGGCAAGCCCCTGCAAGAAAAAAACAAAAGCTAAAATAACGAGGGGAAGGACATTCCTAACAATTTGTTGTCACCTTTGAAATTAATTCCCCCTCTGACCTCTCGCAGCTCTGCTTTAAGAGCAAGATGGCTACAAACACCAATGTGACTGTGCTTCGGAAATGCGCGGAGGGGTACAGGCTCTTTCACAGCTGAGTAGCAAAAGCAAGAGGTGGTTTATGCTAGGAAATGGCAAGGCAATGCAGCGAGTGCTTTCCTAGCTTCTTTTTATTTTTATTTACCCTTGAAAGGAAAAGGACTGTTTTGCACAGAGGCATTTCGGGTACTCACTGGCCCGAGAGGAGGCGAGGCAGGACCTTCTCCCTCCACCTCATCCCTGCTGCTCCACTGGGGACTTGGCCGGTCCAGCCCCACGCCGGGACCGTACCTGGCTCCTCGGGGGAGAGCAGCGTGCAGGGGGCAGCTCCCCAGGCTGCCTGGCTCCGACTGCAGCCACTAACCGTCCCCTGCCACCACCCGCGCTGTTTTTTTCACACCATCGTCACATGAAGGCTTCCTGGTGCCCAGCAAGAGCTAGAAACCCGCTTTCGCTCTACGGGTGCTGATATCCTTCGGCAGAGGCGTGGGGTTGGGAGCAGCGTCCGTCCCGATGGACACCGGCGCGGGCAGTGAGCAGAGCTGTGCCGGCTGCGGTGCCTGTCCCCTCTGCCGCGGGGGTGCCGCGAGGGTACTGTGGGGGTGCCGGGGGCCGCTGTGATGTGTCCACTGGCC
>NW_009198646.1:6640-6870 GCF_000690835.1 Fulmarus glacialis | reverse complement strand
ACGGGGACATGGGGTGGGGGGTTGTGAGCAGCCACGAGCACGGTCCCCCTGTCCCCCTCCCTGCACTCCTTATGGACTGCAGCGGTGTCACTGCCACCCCCACCACCGCCTCTCCCGTGCACGCCACCAGCCCCCGAAGGCCACCAGCCCCTCTCCTGCCGAGGGGACCTTGCGCTGGGGCCAATGCCCAGAGCGGGGCAGGTGCAGGACGGGGGCCAGGCAGGACCCGG
>NW_009198646.1:6206-6602 GCF_000690835.1 Fulmarus glacialis | reverse complement strand
CCCGCATGGCCCTGGACAAGCCTCCTTAGCCACCAGGAGAGGGAGAGCAGACCACCCATCCCATCCACCTTACCTGGGAGTTCTTAGACCTACGGTGATGGATACTATAGAAACCCCTAAAATAGACAGATTACACAGGTTAGGAGCAGTGAGTCTAATGGTTAGAGCAGGTTCGGGGGGAGGAGATGGGGACAGCTCGCTGGTGGGACCGTCCTCCCCCCGCTGTCCTGGCAGACCCTGTCCTTCTCTCTTCCTGCTGGCACGCCGAAGGGACCATGTCCTGTTCCCAGCACGTGGGCACCCAACGCATGCAGCGAGTGGTTACAAGGGCTCATGCACGGTGGGTTAGTTGGTTATGTGGTCTTTGCCGCTGGCTGCAAACTGCTGACGCCCCGG
>NW_009198646.1:0-6020 GCF_000690835.1 Fulmarus glacialis | reverse complement strand
GGGCCCAGCCGAGACTGTGGGGAGTAGCACAGGAACCCCAAAACAGCCACCGGCATTGTGGCGGCAGTGCAGGGGATGAGAGCTCCCAGGGCTTCATGCTGAACATCCATGCCGGGCTCAGCGTGGTCCACAGTAAGAGCTGTAACGCCCAGTGTTTCCCCAGCTGGGGCTGCCCTGCCTGCAGGCTCAGTGGCCCTTGCCTGACAGCCTGCCTGCCCTGGCAGCCTGTCCCCAATGGGGCCATGATGGACACAGGCCTGGTCCTGGCGGCTTCTCCTCCACCGGTGGCTCTGGCTTGGCTCCCCATGCTGCTGCAGCACCCATGGGAACTCTCTGGATCCCATCCCTGCAGCTGCACCTTCCCTGTCCCCATGCTTCACCCTGGGGGACACCTCGCTGTCCCTTGGGCCCCAGAACAGCACCCCTAAATCCTTAGACCCAAAGCTGGCCAGCATGGAGCAAAACCCCCCAGCCTAGGAGCGGGGGTGATGCTCCCCATGGATGAGCCCACTGGGTGCTTGGTCACCCCAGGGCATCACTGTGGGCTCTGTGACCAGCACCCCAACACTGGGGCTGAGCACCCATTCCATCCACATGCTGCTGGCTTCGAGCACTGCAGGGAGGCAGGACAGCCTCCAGCATCCCCGGGGAGCCCGTTGCAGGCAGAGGTCCCCGGGACAGGGGGTCCCTGCCACAGCGCACATCAGGATGGCCCCTGACAGCAGTGATGAGGCCAGGAGGGCTCAGCAAAGGATGGGCAGATGAGCAGTGTCCAATGAAGCAACCACGAAGCACCACGCCGATGCTTACCTATTAAACACTCGCTTCCTTGTTGCCTCCATCCCGGGCAGCACATGAGGGCTGAGGAGCTGCAGGGGAAAAAAAAGCACCACAAATGGTTAAGACTCTCAGAAAGTCCTGGTCCTTCCCAAAAACCCACCGGGAGCACCGATGCCGTGATGGTGAGAGGTCCCACTCCCGGTCTGTTGAACCCTGGCCCAGGGCTGCTGCACACCCATAGGGCAAGGAGAGCTGTTGGCTCTTCCTCCACCACGCAGGGAGCACAGATCTGCTGGGGGGCTCCCATGGGCACCGGCTTGAGATGCTCCACCAGCCAGCTGAGGCGATGCTGGGAGTGAGAACAGGACCAGTTCATCCCATTAATCAGAAGCAATGAAACAACAAAAGTCACGTTTGCAACCGTTATTGTAAAAAAAAATCCCAAAGACCCCCAAAAGCTGGGAAAAAAGGGAAGGCTCTAAATGTCCCAGGGAAAACCAACTGCTCTGCCCCCCAGGGTCCGGCAAAGCAGCCTGCTCCCGGGACGGGATGCTCGGTGCCTGCAGCCAGACGCCCGGCTTGTCTGCCCTTGGCGCTGGACCTCCCTGCCCAGGAGGGTGCTGCGGTGAGCGGGAGCCGGCAGTGCCCGCACTGCGAACGTCCCCAGACTGCTCTTCTCTGCCTGCCTGCACCCTGCTGCCCTCTCCTGCCTGCCTGCACGCTGCTGCCTGCATGCACCCCACTGCTCTCCACTGCCTGCCTGTACCCTGCTGCCTGCCTGCACTCCCCTGCCCTCCTCTGTCTGTATATACCCTGCTTGCCTCCATGCTCCCTGCTGTCCACATGCACCCCACTGCTCTCCACTGCCTGCATGCACCCCCTGCCTGCATGCACCCCCACGTACGAGCCCAATGATGGCAACTGCAGGATGGGTCCCTGAGCCTTTAGGTGTCCTGGAGTGCCACCAGCTCCAGGAATTACCATGCACAGGATCATCAGCCAAAGTATTTTTGGCACGAGCTTGACCCTGGCCAACATCGGGACAGGGCCTCAGACCCTGGAGGCTCAGCCAGGGTCACCCTGCAGGGGTGGGACATGTGGGGACTAAGCAGGCACACCTCACCCACACTAGTTCAATGACCCCCCAGGCAAATGGCTGGGGGCTCACGATGCTCCAACCCAGGCATGGGGAACATGCTCCCCGTGCCATGACACCACAGGGACCTCCTGGCTGGGGGAACACTGCTCATCCTCGGGGTGACCTGCTCATCCTCAGGGTGACCTGCACCGTCTGGCCCCCGCCGGTGACCGGAGCGATTCTGGAGGGTTATAAACGGTCTGAGCGGATGCTGCAGTCGAGGAAAACTTCACCCGGGCTGGTCCGGCAGCGCAGCCTGGAATGCGTTTTGCTTTTTCTTTTTTTTTTTTTTTCCTTTTCCTCTTTATATGTAACAAATGCAGAAGAGGAGGAGGAGACAGCGAGGAAGTATTCGCTCGAAACCCAGCGCAGTCACAGGACCGTGTCTGGCTGCCAGACCGCCTTGTCCTGGGGCCGGGGAAGGAGCTGCCAGCAGCCCCCCAGCCAAATGTGGGTACTGGGGAGGCTGGACACAGCTCCCACCACTGGCCCCTCGGTGGGCAGCACCCGCATGGCCGAGCTGGAGCATCGCGTCCCCCTTTTCGCGGCGGACGGTGAAAAATTGGAAAGGAGGCAGAAAAGAACCACAAAAATGATTCAAGGCCTGGAAAAAATGCCTTGCAGACAGAGCCCAAAATAGCTCCATACAGGCGCCAAAATAGCTCCACCTATCCAGCCCGTCGAAGCGGCCGCGAGACGCTGCAATGGCAGCCGGTGTGTACCCCCCACATGGGGACCCCGGGGCTCGAGTGGGGGCTCTGCTCCAACTGAGCATGTAAGGGGACGCACGGTGTTAATGGCAAAGGGGGGTCAACCACCAAACCACCTCCCCGAATACCGGATGGGCTGGAGACAAGGTTCTTCTCTGCAAGAGGCTTCAGGCTGCCCTCCCCGAAAAGCCTCGCCAGCTGTGCCAGGATGCTCAGGTGCAGGCGGGGAAGGTCCGTGGTGCCCTGACCCTCCCACAGTGCGGCCAAAGCACCCACTGTCCCACCTGGGGTTGCTTTCACCGCTCCACCCTTTAGAAATTCAGGTTTTTAGATGAAACCATCGCAGGTTTGCAAGGGGAAACCCCTCTGCTTGGGAAACCTCCTCCCTCGAACAGCCTAGCCTGGCCACCAAAACAGGCACCGCTGATGATGCACCAAAAAGCATCACGCGCGATAAAAGCCCTGAGCCCATGGCGGGGAGCCGTGAGCTGCTGAAACACGGCGGCAGGAGGGAAAAACCCTTCCCCTGCTGCGAGCTGGAGGAGGCAAGCGGGACTGTGACCACCACCAGCTGGGACCCCAGCCCACCCACCGCCTCTCCGGCTGCAGGATTCGTGCTTATCTTTTAACAGATAGCTAATCTCTCCTTCACCATGCCCGCCGATGGCATCCCGCACCCCTCTGCTCAGCCCCCGCCTCGTTTATCAGCGGCTTTGACAGCAAATAAACTTGCTCTAGTTGCAAGGAGAGGCAGCTGGGATGCGGCACTGCGTAATTGGTGCTCCCAGTGCAGCACATGGACTGGTCCCTGAGCACAGCCAGCCCCAGGTAGGGTGGGTGCTGGCTGCAGAGGTGACCGGCACCCACTGGGGCATGGGTCTAAAACATGTCTTGTGGTCTCAGCTCCTCCAAAGAGGGCTCAGTCCATGTGCCCCGTGACCACTGGAACTGGGATAACTGGAACATCTGTTGAAAAGCTTGCTCCCGACCCACATGGACATGCCACCACAGACACGCACAGTGCAAATACATTTTCTATTTCTTTTTCTTTTCTTCAAAGCACTACAAATGCTGGGAAAAAGAAGAAAGAGAAGCTGCCTCCGAGATGTGGCTGGGGTTCGGGAGCTTTGCTGATGTGGAGGAAAAGGAGTGGGGACGTGGGCAGAGCCGGAGCTATGACCTGCAGGGACGAGCACTCGATACCAGTGTTGCCGCCGACACATGGCCACATCCCGCTCATGCCAAGCATCAGCAGGACATAGGACCTCTGCAAATGCTCTGGGGGCTTCTACGGAGACAGAATATTTTTCTTGCAGATTAACATCCCACGTTGCTCCCTGAAGCACGTCCGCTTTACCTACGCCATGGGAGGGCTCCTGAGGCAGGAGGGACGGCTCCTCATCCAGACCAATGCAGCCCCCCCTAAACAATGAAGAGCAGGCTCACACCCCCAAAAGCAGGAGAGAGACCCTAGGGCTTGGGTGGGAGCTGTTGCCCGTGGTCCCACACGAGACCTCCCCACTCTCAGCCCGCCCGTCGGAGCTGCAGAGGAGCCCTGCGGGCGCTCAGCATGTCCCCGAAGCCCAGCTGTCACCTTCCCTGTCATGCGGGCCATCCCCAGTGCTCCCCACCCACGCTGCTCCTCCCGAGCATCACCCCAGCACTGAGTTCCTTCTTTCTCCCTGTCACCCATCACCCAGCCAGTGGCATACCCCCCAGCTGATGCCAGCTGCAGCTCCCTGACCCGAACCTAGCCTCGGGGTGCAGGCAAAGATAGAGATCCCCTGGTGCAGGCAGGAGTAGGATCGTGTATATAAACGGAAATCCTTCAGGCAGAGAAAGAAAAGAAAAATAAGTTAAAAAACAAAGATTATCAAAAGAGAGCATTAGTGAGAGCAGGACAGGGACAAAGCAATGCCCACGCGCGCAGGGCTCTCATCAGCCTGCATCCCAAATGGCAGCTTCGGAGAGGGTCACACCAACTTGTAACTGATTATAAAAGAGCTTCAAATTTAGAAGCAAGTGGCACTCAGTACATGAAACTAACACCAAATAGCCCCCAAATATTCCCTTTTCTCCCACCCACTAGCTGGGTCTCAGGAGGTCGCAGAAGAGGCTGAAGCAGAATCCTCCTTCTTGAGCCTTCTGAAAGATGCCTGGATGTGCTCGGCAGAGCCTGGTATTTGCACAACCCCCCAGCCAAGAGTCCAACCAGCAGCTTTACCAAGCTTAGGGGACACACACTGGGACCTCCTTCCCAAGCCACGTCCAGCCCGGCTGCCCCCGGCCCCCAGCACAGGGCAGGACCCGCAGCACCTGCCCATCCCGTACACCCTGTCCTGCTTGCCAGCGAGTGCCTCTTGCACGCCCCACGGCACCCACAGGTGCCACAGGGACCGAGTCTGAGCCCTGTGGCACTGGGTACAGCATCTCCCCCACCTCCATCCAGCAGAGATGGGGGCGGTGCCTGTGCAAGGGGGAGCAGCCAGGCATCCATCCTCAGCACCCGGGGCAGGGACACTGCTCATGTCCCCTCTGCCACCCCGGGACATGGTGGCAGTTTTGCTGGGAACCAGCTTGGCAGACCATGGGCAGCCAAGGAGGCACTGCTCCCCGCATCCTCCCCTGCCAAGGAACGGCCGGGGCCTGGAGCTGCGGCCGCTCTGGCTCGTGAAATGCCTCCTTAGGAAACTCAGCCTGTAATTTGAGGAGGGGGCACCAGCGCCCTGCGGCCCTGCTGAATGGAGCCATTATGCAGGCCCCTCTCACTCGCAGCACATGTTTTCCTTGTGGACTCGTCTGACCTCACGGGTGAGATGTAAAGGTGCATTTATGGCTTGGGCCCCCCATAAAGAGCAAGGGATCCTGCTCTCCTAGCCAGGAGGGAGCAGCTGTGGGCACTTTCCCCCCTTTGCTGGGGCCAGCCTGGCTGAGCAGCCTGGCCAGCACCAAGTCCGAGTGCTGCAGAGAAGCTTGGCCCAAGGTGATGCTCTGCAAAGCGACCCATGGTACATGGAGAGCACTGGGAGCGGGGACAAGGCAGTGCCAGCTCCCAGGGACCTACCCCCAGCCAGGCAGGCAGGATGTGACCTCCCAGAGAGAGCTGGGCAGTGCCCGCACCCACTTTCTGAAGCCAAACCCAAGGATCCTGGAGCTGCCAACTCTGCCATCCCAAGCAGCCCGAGGCAGCTCCACCAGGATACCGGGAGCATCCTGCATCCTGCCATCCCAGACTCGGCTGTGGGACCGGCCCCGGGGGATGCAGGACAGGCCCCCCACAGTGCCACCTGATCCCCGGAGGCACCCAGGACCAGCTCCCCACGGCAGAACCGGCCCTGGGAGGAGCATGATCGACCCCAGAGGCATCCAGGACCGGCTCCCCGGAACACACC
>NW_009198645.1:3415-3739 GCF_000690835.1 Fulmarus glacialis | reverse complement strand
GGGGACTCCGGGATACCTCCCCCATGACACAATCTCAGGGTGCAAGATGGATCCTAAATCCCAGCCTGCCCCCCGTCCCCATCCCTGCCCCAGTGGGAGCTGAGGACAAGACCCAGCTGTCTGGATATGATGCTCCTGGGGGGGGTGCCAGGGCAGAGGGATGTATCCAGCCCTCCTTTTGGGGACCTGTCATTCAGCCAACATCTCATCGTTCGTTTGCCTCTGTCAGGATCCTGCCACCTAGACAGGACCCCTAGCTCCCCCCTTCCTTTGATGTGTGATCCCCCCCGAGCCCTCCCAGCTCCCCACACCAACGCGCCCAGG
>NW_009198645.1:2687-3331 GCF_000690835.1 Fulmarus glacialis | reverse complement strand
GAGGCAGCTGCGTCTCCCCCACCTCCCCTGGGCCCCCATATCGCAGGGATGTGTGCGTGCTAGATGGGGGACACTGGGGGGATTTTGGGGAGCCCCTGGGAGAGACACGGCTCTTGCAGCATCTTCCTGCTCTACTCCACCCCCCCGACAGTCCTGTCCCTCCAGTCCCTCCCAGGACCGCCACCAGCCCAAGTGTGGGGTCCCCTCAGGCTGTGACCCCTGGGGGTGCTCCCTGTCACTCCTCACCTTGGGATAATAGAGGTAGCAAATCTCACCCAGGTCCTTCCCTGTCACCACGCCCAGCCGGATGGCCAGGCGCTGGCACAGCAGCCCCAGGACGGTGGCCCATAGCAGCACCCACAGCAGCTGGGGGGGCAAGAGGGAGAAAGGCAGCAGGGCACTGGGCAGGATCTGGCCGCCCGGGGCTCCCAGCAAGGTTATCAACCAGCCCGGGGACACGGGGAAGGAGAAGCTCGGAGGGGCTGGAGGTGGTCCCCAGCCCAGGCAGAGGGGTGGTCCTCCCGCACCCTGGGTGCCCTCCCCCAGTGCCAAGGGCCCCCCCGTTCCCTTCCCGCTCCCCGGGCTGGGGAAGCCAGCTTGCCATGGGGCTGGGCGGCCGTTGGCGCAGGAGAGATTACGAAACC
>NW_009198645.1:2117-2352 GCF_000690835.1 Fulmarus glacialis | reverse complement strand
GGTCTGACTCCACGTTGCCCGGGTCCAGGTAGGCAATGCTCATGAGGAAGCCAGGACCGGTGAAAGCCCAGAGTTTCCTAAAGCTGAAACCGGGCTGGGACGAGGCAGCAGGTCAGAACGTGGCGCTCCCATTCAAAACCAGTGTCTCCCACTAAATGGGACCCAGTTGCACTCCCGGTCCCCTATACCCCGTTGCTGGGAAGCCCTGCGCTGCCCGCATGAGCGTGTTTCGCAC
>NW_009198645.1:1601-1872 GCF_000690835.1 Fulmarus glacialis | reverse complement strand
GGGGTCCTGGGGCTGTCAGGCACTGTTAATTGCACCCCATGGGATCCCACTGCCGAGCCCCGCTTTTACCACCCCTCCTGGCAGGGGAACCCAGATCCCTTCCCCTTCTCCCTTCTGCCCCCCGGGACTGGCCGGGAATGGGGGGCCTAGCAGGGCGCAAGCAGCCTGGGGGAGCCCCGCTGGGCTGGGCATGGGTGGCCCAGGACGAGGAGCCCGGGAGGTGTGTGAGCAGCGGGGTGATCCCTGCAGCTGGGTAGCAACTCGGCACCTC
>NW_009198645.1:959-1517 GCF_000690835.1 Fulmarus glacialis | reverse complement strand
AGCCCCCGAGGTCATGTCCCAGGCTTGTCTCTCCCCTTGCAGTGTCCCTTTGCCCCCCCACCTCAAGCTCCCTGCGGTACTGGCCCCCCGCCCTCTCTCCGCCCACCCTCAGATGGAGGTGCCAGCCCAGCAGCACCTACCCCGCCGCCCTTGGGGATGCTGATGAGTTCGTCCAGGCAGGTCTGATCCCGGGAGCCAGCGTGCTGTGGGGGCATGGGGCTCCCAGCGGTGCCGTAAGTCTGGGCTTGGCCCCGGTTCAGGGACGCAGTGAGTCCTGGGAGGGGGGAGGACGAGGAGGAGGGGAGGTGGCAGACCGCCAAGGGACAAGGACACTGGTGGGCTGGCAGCCCTGGTACCGGCTTCTCCCCAGTCCCACCTCCCCCTGCCTGGTGAACCCCATGAGGGACGAGCCCCATTTTTCCAGGGGAGCCGTGAGGGTGGCTCTATGGGGGCTGTTAGTGGCTACCCAACGGGGTCGGATGCCACCTCCAGCTCAGGTGTCCCTAAAAACCCCTGGTCCTGGCCCAATCTTCACCAGTCCAAGAGCCAAGTGCGTTT
>NW_009198645.1:0-654 GCF_000690835.1 Fulmarus glacialis | reverse complement strand
AGGGGGTCTAGGGGAGGAAAGGAGGCGCAGCTCACCTGGCTCCAGCGATGCCATGGCTGGGCCCGATCCGGACATGGTGCTGGGGAGCCCTGATCTTGACACTGGGTGCAATGCCCGCCACCCAGCTTTTAAAGGACCCCCCAGTTGCCCCCCCGAGGAGAGGAGGAGGAGGAGGAGGAGGAAGTGCTCCTTCCCCACCCGCTGACCTGGGTTGGGAAAGGGGCCCTGCCTAGTGGGGGTTGGGTGCTATGAATGCGCACGGTCTCAGTTTCCCCACCCTGTGCCAGGAGGGGGGGATCCAGCGCCTCCCTTCCCCTTGCCGTGCACAGGCACGCGCAAACATGGGGCACCCACACCATGCGTGGTTACCCTCCACCACATGCCAGGGGTCCTGCTCCTTGGGCAGCTGGGGGACAGGGGAGTGTCCCGCCGCGTGGGGAGGGAGGGCTGGCCCCATGGGAGTAGGGGAAGGGCCGGAGGAGTGGGAGCGAGGAGGAAGCAGGCGTGAGTTGCACAAGCGCGTGAGCAGGTCAAAATGCACCCTCAGCTGCTGGGGGGGAGCGCCCAGCCAGGCAGGCTCTGTGGACAGAGTGCTCACGCCACCCCCGGGTGGGGGGACTCTCACCCCAAAGATGGGGTGCTCAACGTCATGGC
>NW_009198644.1:0-18387 GCF_000690835.1 Fulmarus glacialis | reverse complement strand
CAGGTTAGTCAAGTAGGACCCGCCTTTCATAAAACCATGCTGATTGGGCCTGATCACCTGGTTGTCCTGTATGTGCTGTGTGATGGCACTCAGGATGATCTGATCCATAACCTTCCATGGCAACGACATCAGACTGACAGGTCTGTAGTTCTCCGGATCCTCATTCTGGCCCTTCTTGTAGAGGGCATCAAATTTGCTAACCTCCAGTCAACTGGGACCTCCCCGGTTAGCCAGGACTGCTGAAAAAGGATTGAAAGTGGCTTGGTGAGCACTTCCGCCAGCTCCCTCAGTACTTTTAGGTGGATCCCGTCCGGCCCCATAGACTTGTGTGTGTCTAAGTAGTGGTTCAGTTTTTAAAGGTATCTGGTATTTGTGAGTTGGCAGCAATTACGTCCCACACTTTGGGTTAGGGACAGATGATTCTTAGCAGATATTTTGTTTGCCCACACTTGGACCTATTGCACCTGTATACAGCTACATATGACTCAGCCTCTCTGTTCAGTTCAGAAAGTTGGAAACTCTTTGTAAGTGATAGATCAGCTCTTAGCTAGAGGAGGTTTGTCAGCAAATGTATTAATTTTCCTCTGTTATGAAGACATGATACAGAGACAATTTTGTTAGATAACAAACACACCATAACTCACATACTGAAAGGATATCCTTATACTATTTCTGTGTTGGTAAATGCAAGAATACTCTTCTTCGTCTTGCATTGTGAGAGGTATTTTGACTGAAAATCTGGTGCTGGTAGAACAAATATGGTTCTGCCCTTGACTTCACCAGAGTGAAATTTCATTGTGTATTTGTTACATGATGAAATGTCCATGTATAAATTGAGATTACTTTTGTTTGGCACACATAAACTGAGGTTAACACATAGGTAATTGTTCCTAAAACCCCCATATCTCTTGCTGACAAAACTTTCAGGGAAAAAGATGTCAGCAAGTCAAAGCAGACCAATCCTAGAAGGTCTTTGCAAAGAACTTCTTGCTGTTAATTCTTAGTGAGACAGTCAATATATTGACTTGTCTTTTAATAATGATACGTACAATGTAGCATGAGGACTGGGAAACAGTTCCTTCAAGAAGAGAAGGACGGCACTGAGTCAAGTATTGCAGTGTGAGTGACAGCTAGCAGGGGGGCTGGCTCGTAGCTGTGGACCATGGCAGTCACAATCCATGAGAAGCTTGTTTAAAAAAAAAAAAAAAAAGATTCCCAGTATAAACAAAGTACTCCTTAAATAGCTGAGTTTGTGATTAAAAGTGTAACGAATCTGGAAGCTCCAGTGAGACTATTTGTTCCAGGCCATTTAGAGGAATGCAGCTGAACAAGCCACAGAATGGTGGAGACTGAGAATTTGTTGCCTGAGATGAGAGCAGGCTGACCTAGCACTGACTGTATCCTTGCACATCACAAGGTGTGATCAAGCAACTGTAAGCTATAGCAATTTCATTTACTATTACCTGCAGCAGGAACAATCTGAGCCCTTTCCCACAAAGTTTAAAAAACGAATGCCCAGATTTCTCTATCTGGATTGTCAAACCCAGACTTAGTTCTTACAAACTACACACCTTATAAAGAGCTAAATGGAAAGACAGTCTGAGTCTTGCTAACAGGAAGAATTTTGTTATTTTTCAGACTACAGGAGGTAGGATGATCACAAGTGACAGGAGAACAATATGCAGCAAAGATTATGGAACCTGAATTGGTGCAGCCTACTGAAAATGGAAGTCCTAGACAAACAGCCTTGGAAAATTTCAAACCTGGCAAGTACCTGTTTAGAAGATCACAGGATCACAGGTGGCTTGGCAATTCTACACAAGAAGGCAAGGTAAGTTTTATTAGGCTGGGATATCTAAATGAAAACAGAACTAAGTGGGGTTATTGAAAGCCAGAAATATATGTGTGATTCAGGAAACAAGTCCAAGGTTGGAACACCTAAACTGGGTAGAGACATGATCTCTCATTGTTTAAATTTAGAGGAATCCTAAAATTTTATTATTTTGAACATAAAGCCATCCATCTCCATTTAAAAAAACAGCTCAAGAAACCTTGAAAAGGTTAGGTTTCCATCACAGCATACAGAATCCATATTTAGGTCTAAAATATCAGGCTCAGTTATTTCTGTTACACTTTTCCACTTCTCTTTTTTTCTCATATGCACTATGAGAGCATTAAAGTTGACCTAAAGCCATTCTTAAAAGATTTAATTTTATATGAAGAGCCTTTTTTGGAAACATTGAACTTTGCCTGTGGCATAGAAATGGAGCAATAGTAAAAAAATAAAATAAATAAAACCAGGAAAAATGAAAATGCTTAAGGCCACCCTAAGTAAACATCATGCAATCTGTTTATAAAGAGAAAGAAACAAGATATTACCACCATGAAGTAAAATAAATTACCAAAGCAAAATAAATTAACTCCTTGGATGGACAAAAAATGAAGCAACTTAATAACTAAAAATTGAAATGGTTTGCTCTTGAAGAAATAATAAGTTCAGAGAATACTTATAATCATTTCCCAAACATTGTGAACTATAAATAAGAATTGTAAAGGAGTTTACAGATTTTCTTCAAAAAGTGCCAGTGGGAAATTCAGATGAAAGATGTGATTTCTGCTACATGCCTGGTAATAATCCACAAGGGCTAAAAGAACGGTAGGTGCAAAGGCAGTCATTACTAACAAAATGAAGCTGTAATAAAGTAGACAAAGAGTCATCAGGTAAAACAAGTGTGTCAAAACAGATCTGGTAAACAGACAGACGTGTTAATTGAGGCAACATTCAGAGTGTCATTAGCAAATGTTCAGTTGGAAGGATCTTCAGGTACAGCACTGGATACAAGGCAAAGCTACATATAAAGTTTTTCAGAAGATTACGAGTTCACACCAAGCAAGGCTTCACAGTTAACAGTAACATTGACAGTACTCTGTGTACCAGAATTTGACTGAAGGGTGGATTGAAGGAGAAGTTGTCATGGCAAATGAAAGAAAAATACACAAGAAAAAAAATACTTTGTGCATTCATTTCAGTGATAGAGTGTAATGTTAAAAGACATAGATGTCTCACCTGTTGGTGAGTTGTAAAAATGTGTATCTCAGCGTAGGATATCAGACTTATTGAAGAATGTTAGCTGTTAAAGTAACACTGGAAGCAGTAGTAAATTGATCTGAAATCCTTTGGAAAAGGTTGGACTGAAACAGGAATGCATTTATCACCATGTACTTTGAGGCAACTACTAAGATATTCATTCACAGGCTGGTGAACTGTGGGGAGATGGATTAACTTCTGTGAGCTTCAGTGTCACTGATAATGCTATTATGGTGAGTCAGTAAATTGTTAACATCCCTCTTCCACATTAAGAACAACTCTTCAGATCAGTACTTCAAATGAAATGAATCTCCTTGCAGTGATCGCAGCTGGGGCCTGCCTGCCCAGGGGGCAGCTTTGCTGAAGAGGTCCTGGTGGGCAGCAAGGTGAGCCTGAGCCAGCAGTGAGCCCTGGCAGTAGGGTTGGCCAAGAGCATCCTGTGCTGGGATGCTCGGGAGCACAGCCAGCAGATTGGGAAGGGACTATCCCTCTCTACTTAGCACTTGCTGCCTTCATCCTTGGAGTTTTTCAAGACCTGACTGGATAAAGCCCTGAACAACCTGGCCTGATCTCATAGCTGACCCTGCTTTAAGCAAGAGGTTGAACTAGAAACCTCCTGAGGTCCCTTTCACCCTTAGTTATCCTATGATCCTGCAATCCTAATCAAGGGAAAAAGATATCATTAGTTTAATACAACCACGGCAAAAAGAGAGAGAGTATGTGAATGCAAAAGGGTCATCATCATGCTCTTTCCATGTTATTTGTTTTGGAGGAGAAAGATGGTACATGATCAACATGCATAGGCAACAGAAAACTAATCCCAAAGACCTCTGAATTTAAAGATTTTAAAGGGTTCTAAAAAACCTAGGCAAAAGCTTAGCATTCATATTTTCTGATTAAAGTGAAACTGATCAGAAGTTTGTGATCATCACTTAGGTTGTGGCCTAAGGCTCACAAGGAAAAAGTCATGTTTGTACTGAACATGCCCTGCATCATTTCAGCACTGTTGGAAAAATCGCCCAGAGGACCTCAGTAGAGAAGTATCGCTGCCATGATATTCCACCTGGCTATACCTATAATTTCAGATATCATACTGAAAATGATAAGTTATAAAAAAGTGTGAATTTACAGAAAAGCTGTATGTCTTACTGTGGAAGGAGAGTGTCAGCTGGGGATTGTGTAATAAACCAAAAGACGTAGCTGTTCTTCAGACTTTAAAACAAAATGCCTCTTTCTGATGAGGGAACCTAAACAGATAAATTAAATAAATGCCTGAGTCCTATGAGGACTATAATCCTATAATGGATATCCAAGAAGGCAAAGTGACTGCTTGACTTTTTCAGTCCCAGATACTGTGCCTTCTGTAGTGATCCTAGTGATCCTAACCAAAGACTGTTGTACGATGAAGAGTTATTGATCCACATAGCAGCTGACCCGAGTAGGCGCAGGCATGTGCTTTACTGCATATGTTATTTGGCCTTTAGGACTGTGCTGTACTGCACAAATCCCTTGATGTAGGATCATAAGTGATGACACCACCGGCATGTCCTTGTCTTTATCTTGAAGTGAAGCAGCACGTTTTCATATAAACATCCTTTTACTCAACAGCAGAAATGATGAATAGAGTTGTTTACTTGTAGGAAAACCCAGTGAGAACTCTAAAGACTGCAATGCTGGTGAACCTCACCATGGACAGGATATGTGCCATGTGCTATGCCCTGACCAGAGGTCCGTCAGATGCTGCATTGTCACAACATTCCCAGAATCAGAATGGGCGTAAGGTTTTGTAACTTAGTATATCTTTTCTGGGATGTTAATAAAATAGTTGTCTTTCTTGAAAGTCTGTGTGGCTTTCTTGTTGGGATCCAAAAATAACCAGCACCTCCTGGTACAAAACACCTTATAAAAGAAAAAGTTAAGTTATCAGACAGCTACTTCTAAGCTAATTGTGAGCAAGAGAAGACCAAAGAGCTCTGAAGCAGTTGATTAACAGTTTCTTTAGTCCCCTAATTATGGCCTGCCCAGACTCTGGACACCATTCTTGAGTAACCAACCTGAGGGCAGCCCAGCACCAGTACCGAGAAAGTTTTTTGTCGCTGTCTACAGATCAAGATCTCTAATACTTGTGGAGAAAAGGGGAACAAGAGGCTCCAGTTTGGACATAGTCTAATAGCGAAGGATTCAGAGATTGTCTCTTCTTTGCCATTTGCAGTTTGTAATGACACTAACCTAATCCATTTAATATCAGCAGCCCAGCTAGGTGGTTCTAGATGGGTCTGGGGGTGCTCAGATTTCAACTCCACTGCAACACAGTCCGGGCCAGCTGGGATGATAATCTTCAGCTGGCACAGAGCTCCATAACAAGCAGAATGCATGTGGAAAGCTGTCCTGAGCTGTTCGCAAATCCCCAAAACAGCCCAGGGAGTTAAAATGCATTAAAGTTAGAGATTACATGACTGACAGATTTATAGTGCCAAATAAAAGCAATGACATATTGAACTAGAAGAAAAAAAAATTAAAAAAAAAAAAAGAATCCTGTGAAGTCAGATAATTTCTAAGAGGGTGACCAATTTTGTACAGCTCTGATGGTGTTCTGAGATGCAGGATGTAGGATCTCCAGGGCCCACTTGAGCTGCTAGAATAATGTAGGAAACTAAAGAGTTACAAAAAGAAATGTTTCACTTGGGAACAGAGCAAGCAATAAACCTAGCCAGAGACAGTGTTTTTGGCTTACGATGTGAGAGAACATACAACATTATATCACAAGAGCTTACTAATGTGTGAAGCAGGAAGCCCAGATATACTTAGCAGACATAAGTATTATTTCCCCAACACCAACTTTCTTTCTAGCCCCATTGTTTCCTGGTTTGATCATGCCCCGAAGCACAATAGCTGTTCCCCTTACAAGTGATTTCATCTGTGGTGACTCCATATAAACATGCTTTTAATACTGTTATACGGTTACATATCATGTGGCAATTCCTTACATAGGTTATTTACACAGTTTGTAAACAAATATTTTCTTGCGTTCCTTTTTTCCATGCAAATACAACTTCTAGTATGCTGAGGTAAGTAAAACCAGAATATCTTATTAACCATTATTTTATATATCTCTTCTAGTCTTTCAGTCTCTCCTCTTATAGAGGGGTTTCCATGACTCTTATTATTTTTATCATGTACATCCCCTTACAACTCCATTGTAATATTATTCATTAATATGTTTGAAGTGACTGGGTCAGACTTCCTTATTAAGGCATGGCATTATTTAAGACATTGTTGTCCGAGTCTTTCACATGGATCAGTTTTCCATGTCAGTGTTCAAATCTTTTTTTTTTTTCCAAGTAGTTACTTAAGTAGTCTCCAAGAGGTTGCACAGAGAGTGGAATCTGTTTTTAGCAATGTTAACTTCCTCAGAAACAAATTTCTTTGACAATTTGCAGCCTACTGGCCTAGTTCTGTAATGTTGTGGATTAATCTTAATCTTTTGGTTATATAGTTTTTCCCTTCTTTCTTTCTTCTATGATGAAAAGGAACTTTGTGAGTATATATAAAAAGGCTATTTAAGGCACCTAAGTCTGTGGAGTACATCTTGTTTCTAGAAGTTAACCAGTTTCTTACCTTGGAGGTTCATTATCTCTTACCCTGTGTCTATTTAGTTCTATAATTCTTGTTTAATGGATTGTTTGAAATGCTTTCTGAAGTCCAGGTAAATAAGTTAGATATCTTTTACTGACTGTTTAGCTGAAATATTACAAGTATTATTGCCCATTACAAACACATATGATTTTAACAAGGTGATTTATAATTGTCACTCCAATTATATTTTCCGGCTTTCTGTTCAGATCCACTGTGTTCATTTTTGGTGGTACATTAAAGGTTGTCATTGATCTAATCTTCAAATTTGTCACTGATTTTTATAACTAAGCAGCTCAACTATTTAACTGTTAAATTCTTTCAAAACTGTCAGATGAAAGCTGGCATGTTATGCCATGGATGCTCTATGCTGTAATATTAATTAATCATTTAGTTCCCTAACTGTCTTTTCAGGTGCTTTTGTGTTCAGTGGGGCCTTAACTTTATGTAAAAAGATTGGCCTCCATCCTGGGCATCACTTTCAACAAAGAGAATCATGATATAAAATCATTAGTTCCTTTCATGCCATTTCCTTCTTTTTTCTGTTTTGTTCAGATTCAAATCTCTTCCCCAAGATTTTTGTGTGATTCAAAAATTCATTATGCATTTCTAATTCTAATACTTCTCTCAAAGGATTATGGATGGCCCTTACCTGGTGTTGACAATGCTGCCGTCCCTGGGCTAGAGTGAATCATCTCCTGGGCAGAGTGCAGACATAACTTCTTACTGAAATACCTAGTACTTCATTTAACTTTAAAAAAACCATTAAACTGTTCAGAAGGAAAAGACTTATTCTGACTGGAATGAGGATGCCTAAGCCTGGGCATCTAATTTTGTTAAGAGCTGTGATTCATGTAAACATAGACAGTGCTCATCAGACCTCATGCAAGCACACAAGAAGAATGTGCATGTTTCCCTACCGAGTCTTCATCAAGATGACACATAAAAATAACTTTGGATTGATAATGGGTGTAGAGTGAACAAATACCTTGGGATACCAAGGCAAGGATATTTCTGATGGTTTTCTACCTGAATTGTTTAACTTGCTCCTTTGGGCCAAACAAAGCTAGAATTACTTTAGAGCTTTTACTTCTGCTGTTCTATCAATATTTGCTTGTATGACTTCTAGTACTGCCTTTCAAATTCCCTGTAATGTTGCATATTGTATTTTGCCTGTCATAATTTACACTCCTCGTTTTAAATTTGAGTACCGTCCTTCTGCTGCTTTTCTTGGAAAAGAGCTTCAGCTTTCATAAACTGTCACACCTACAGAGTGGAGCTGTGAGAGCTTTATAACTGAACATTCAAACACTTTAACCCTTCCAAAGCTTACAGGTTTTTGCCATAAAACACCAATTTCTCCATGTTTTCAATGGCCTGAAAGTGTTCTTAAGTTGTATAAAGAGACATCTCTTTAAACTGCACCAATGGATGTCTTCCCAAAATACTCACAGAGGTCTCAGTAGATCAGATATCTGTCCGGAACACCATCGTGCCCCAGTCATCTCCAGCTAAAGCCATGCTCACATGGTGTTAGAAACATCTGTTTGATACGGGGTAAAGCAGAGACTGAAACCTCAAGCAAGCCAGCACGAGCAGATGTAATCACTGACTGTGTATTTCATCAGTTCCTGCCATCAGAAACCAAACAGGATGGCTAGTTTTTACAGAAATTGAAAACTTGAATATTATCAGCTGGACAGAAATTTCCATTTTGAATTAAAATGGAAATGATTTGAAATCAACAAAAAAAAAAGAAAATTGTTAAGATATTGGAAAGTGACAAAATAGATTCTAATTTATTCAGATTACAGAGCTTTCGAAGTACAGAAATATTCCTTAATACAAAGGAAACAGATGAACTGCTAGCTAAAAATGGCAAAAAAACTGCCTTGACTTTCACGTCGGAAGGACAGTTATTTTCTACAGTTTTTGCAATGAGCTAAAATGAGCAATTTATTTTGTATTTATTTGTCTTCAGACATGTTTCTATTTATGGCCACATCGTATGCTCAATGGAGTCTTAAAATAGCGAGTCAGGGTTCACTGGATGACTCAGTGGATCGGCATGTAGAAGAGGGCGAACACAGCTGCTCAGTGACTGAAATGGGGGCAGGATGGCAGCAAGTGAGCCTCGTTACTCCCCGATGGGTGTCTGCGGGCTTCTGTGGAAGCAGCCGGTCCTGTCCCAGCATGACATTTCTGAAATAGCCACAGTTAATATTTGACATCCCTGTTGGTCTTATCAATTGAGAGGCTAAAGGCTAAAAAAACAGTGGTGAAAAATATTGTCTCTCAAATTTTGTGAGCACAGGGGTCAAGTTGAAGAATGATGATGGATAAGGATGAAATGTTTCCATTACAGCCATCAGCAGCCCACACACCGTGTGGACTAATTACGATTTTCTCTATTCAGTAATACTGTACCGGGTGCAGGTGCCCAGGCGCTGGCAGTGGGGGCTGCAGGGTGGCCTCTGTGAGGAGAGGCCGGGGCTGCCCCGTGCCGAACACAGCCGGGTCCCGCCGGCTCCCGCAGGGCACGGCTGAGCCCCGCAGCCAAGGTGGTGGTGCCTTGGGGATAACATGTTTAAGAAAGGGCAAAACACCACACAACAGAGTGTGAGGAAAAAAAGGTGAGAGCAGAAGGAGGGGGAGGAGGTGCTCCAGGCACTGAGTCAGAGATTCCCCTGCAGCCTTTGGGAAAGACCATGGTGGAGCAGGTATTTCCCGGCACCTGTGTAGGACCACACGTAAGACATCCACATAGCAGCCCGTGGAAGACCCCACACTGGAGCAGGTGGATATTTCCCAAAGGAACTGCAGCTCGTGGAGGACACCACACCAGAGCAGGTTTATCCTGAAGGACTACAGCCTGTGGAAGGACCCACACTGGGACAGAGGAGACACGTGAGAAGGAAGGAGTGGCAGAGCAGAGCTGTTAGGGACTGACCCCAACCCCTCTTCCCCATCCCCCTACACCACTTGGGGTTGGTGGGAGGAGGTAGGAGAGTTGGGAATGAAGGAGTGAAACTGAGCCTGGGAAGAAGGGGGTGGGTGGGGAGAAGGTGTTTCAGCTTTGGTCTTTTTCTCTTACTAACTATTTTAATTGGCAATACATTAAATTAATATTCTCAAAGTTAAGGGGTTTTTTTGCCCATGATGGTTGAAGGTAAGCAATCTCCCCATTTTTATCATGATCCATGAGCTTTTCCATCTTATTTTCCCACCTGTCCTGTTGAGGAGGGGAAGTGAGAGAACAGCCGGGTCTGTCAGGCAGCCAAGGTTAACCCATCACAGGCAGTTGTCATGAACACTAAATTCACTAATTTCTATTTTAAAGAAATAATTTACTTTTTTTTTAATTGAAGTGCTTCTCAGTTCTGAAAATAAAAGGCAACATTCTTACCTGTGTTAGAAAAATTGCATTCTAGGAGTTAGTAAATGCTTGCTAATGGAGAGCAAAAGTTATCCTCAGAAGACTGTTACAGGGTTTCTCTGGTCTACCAACTTTGCATGTTGTGTAAATGCAATTGCAGGCCAGTATGTGCCATCACTTTTCAGGAACTATACCCAAGAAACTGTCTGGCCTGTTTGAGGCTAACCATTTTCTGACGAACTGGATAACTCAGTTCTAATGCCAACAAGACTTACTAGATTGTATATAACTGCCTTCTCCTCTTGTAAGGAGGTCTGTCAATACTTTGTAGTTATTTTATAAAATCCAACAGACATTTTATGCTTCTAAGCATATATTATGAATGCACCTTAATTTCAATTAGAAGAGGGGTTGTTTTAGAGACCTCATGTTTCTCATGAAGATGTTTTCTGATAAGCAGACAGAGTTAAAATTCTCTGAGTACCTTCCCGTCCCATCTATTTCTCCATCAATTCTCGGAGCCAGATCCAGCTGGCCTGGCCAGGTGACTTCATTTTAGAGAATGTGGCATCAAGTGATTAAAAAGATAGTGGAAAACTTGTGAAAGTAGCTTCAGGTGAATATTGATGTATGTTTCATCTGTGAATCAACATTCCAAACTCTGTACTGTGAAGGTCTACACAAACAAATGAAATTAATTACATTCCATCAAATACCAGCTTCTGAATAGGCCTTTCTTAAAAAGAATCTATTTTTTATGCTTACGTTTCTATGAAATTCTTCCTCAAAACCTACAAAAAACTGAGGGTACTTATGAGCTAATGTTGTATCTGCTGCCAAGAGTCTATGAGATCCCATAGAAAATGGAAGAAATTACTGCAGTTTTATTAAAAACAAGCAGACAAACAAACCTAGGCATTGCAATGGGAAGATATTGCAGCTCTCACAGCATTGTTTTTCTGTGCTCTGCTGTCCCCAAGGAAAGTACGTATTAAAATGGACGTCATTGGTACAGATGCTCAGCAGCTACTTCCAGATATAGTTAAGAATAGACGGTTCCGCAATTTTTTTTTAAATGAATTACCAGGTGCATTTTTTATATAAGACAATGTTTTCTTACAATTCTATTTTCCTTTGGAAAACCATCCAAATTGCTTTTTCTTTACCTTGTTTTTATTAAGTTTTTATAACTTCTGTATTTTTGATATCATTCTTTTGCAATTAATGCTGTGGATTTGTACTAACTTATGTTGTTTATTCTTCTGCTTCAAAAAAAGGAGTTTATCCACTTACAGCAATAGCTTCATCTGAATATTAATATTTACTCTGAAAATACGTGGTAAATATTTGCCGTCATACCATGTGTTATGCTTAATTTATTCAGTTGGTCGTGGTTTTTTTCACATCACCTCATAAGCTTTTTCTATTCCAAATTTTCATCTTTGTTAGTATTGTTATTTCCCTTTCTCTCTCTCTCTCTTTCTCTTTTTTTAATTTCTTGGAGAAGATTTTTTTTTTTATTTACTCACTTTAAGACTAATATTAAAGTAGTGATTAATCCCAACTTTGTTATATAGTTAAAAATAATTTTAAAATAATCCAATACTCAGCCAGAAGAATATATGAAGAATTCTTTATACAGTAACACTCTTCTGCTGGAAGCATAATAAGAAATAAATAGCTCCCATACTGCCAGTTAAATGGTGAGGGATTAAGACCATTTTATTGACAGACAGGGAAATACGATTGTGGCTATACTGTTGTGGCCAGCTGAATTCTGTGCTATTTAAAGGAAAATATTGATATGAAAATTTTAATTATAGAATTGATATTAGGAAATCAGTTTACTAGTACACCATTCTTTGAAAAATCTATAATTTTCTGATCCTCCTCCCTCCTTATCTTATGGTTGCAATAAGTTATTTAATAAATATGAGCTTCAGGGGAGGAATATCTGCTTCCCTTCGGGTCAGCAAGAAACCTTGTCCAATATTGTATATCAAAATCTGGCTGGCAGAGTGCAGAGTAGCCATTAGCCAAGTTCCTGTTGTAAATTTAAAGTTGGCCATCTCATTATTCACAAATATAAAACAAAAGAAAAAAGTGTGAACCATCTGAACTGTGTTATTTCAGTATAATTTCACTGACTTTGTATATCAATATTTTAAGCACAGATATGCGAAAGAAAACTAAAGTTTATGCTGAATCTGTCTTCTGTTAGGTGGAGACTAAAAGTGACCTCTTAGAAACTGAGAATGGTGTGCTGGTTTTGGCTGGGATAGAGTTAATTTTCTTCATAGTAGCTAGGGGCTGTGTTTTGGATTTGTGCTGAAAATAGTGTTGATCACACAGAGATGTTTTCGTTACTGCTGAGCAGTGCTTGCACGGAGTCAAGGCCTTTTCTGCTTCTCACCCCACCAACATGTAGGCTGGGGGTGCACAAGAAGTTGGGAGGGGACACAGCTGGGACAGCTGACCCCAACTGACCAAAGGGATATTCCATACCCTTTGGATATGATGTCATGCTCAGCATATAAAGCTGGGGGAAGAAGAAGGAAGGGGGGGATGTTCGGACTTATGGTGTTTTTTCTTCCCAAGAAACGGTTACGTGTGATGGAGCCCTGCTTTCGAGATGGCTGAACACCTGCCTGCCAATGGGAAGTAGTGAATGAATTCCTTGTTTTGCTTTGCTTGGGCGCTCGGCTTTTGCTTTACCTATTAAACTATCTTTATCTCAACCCACGAGTTTTCTCACTTTTACCCTTCTGATTCTCTCCCACCGGCGGGGGGGGGAGCGAGCAGCTGTGTGGTGCTTAGTTGCTGGCTGGGGTTAAACCATGACAAATGGGAATATTGTTCACTGGTCAATTAGTGAGTGTTACATTTGCCATAATCCAGTCAACTTTTGTAGAAGACGTAATGCTGTAACTTTTAAAAGGATCAACAAGTAAAATAAATAGGAGGCTCATTAGAGTGCAGAAGTGAGTCAGGAAAGAACGGTAAAATAGACAACCAGATACGTTACTGGGATTTAATACATTTCAAGAATTGCATGTCTTCTGGATGTAGCAACAAGTGTCAATATAGGTAAATATGAGATTAGATATGCCTTGAAGAGAAAAGATATAGTCAAGCATTATTAAATTATTTCACATGAAGTCTGGAATTAACTAGAAAATGGATAATATAATGATACCAGATTAGGTGCTGAAGCAAGTGTATTAGTGAGCAGACGGTGTGCTTCTGTGTGTAGGTTTTATAAATTGCTAAGATCAGATCCTCATTTCCACTAAGGAACTTTATGAGAAATGAGAATCAAATTATCATAGTAACATAGCCACAACCACTAAAATTTACATAAAGCTGCTTTAGTTCTGGTCTTCCTGTGATTTGTGTCATAGTGTCAAATTCTGTTACAGCACTTCTTGCCTGGACTTACTCACAGTTACTTCTTTCAGGTTATGATTAGTCTTATATTTCATGCACCTTTTTTAGTCATATCTGACACTGGTTTTGTGGTTTTTGTTTTGGGGAGAGTAAGATAACACTTTTTTCTTCAACAACTACATTGATATTTTAGTAAGCTTGTTTAGTTCAGTCTCTGTGTTTGTATCTTTACAGCTTATCCTTAGTCACATCTATATGAAGTTAACCTATGCTATATTTAGCATATTCATCTGTATGCAGACAGATATTTCCTTGAATAAATTGACCAGACATTCTGAATATGACCTCAGATTAAAATACTGCGAACAGTGTTTTTGCTAACTGAGGACTGGTTGAAATTATGTTGTTAGAAATTACTGGTACATAAAAGAAATATGCAGTCATTTCCCACTGGATTTGTTTCCATAGTGATGCGAAGGTTTTGATGTTAGCAACTCTGTGGATATTTCAGATTCGGTTTTTGATCCAATTCCTAAAAACACCTTTTGGAACTAAGTTTTTGTATTCTGTTGGGATTATTCTAACTATGTAGAGCAGCACAGTCTATGACCATTTTTCTTCAAAGACTATGATATGGGGGTAAGATTTATTTTAATTAACTCAGACATTTAAAATTAATTTTCTAAATCTAAACTAGTCACTCTAAACTCCCTTTATATTCAATGGAAAAAACCTGCCGCTTCCAGGAGAAGCTCTTCTTATCATACAACAAAGATGTAAAATTGCATAGGATGAATGCTACCCAACATGTAGGGCTAATTTTCAGTGCTGTGTTACTCTGAGGTGTATTTTATGTGTTGCCTCTTATCTGACATCTGGACACATGCAGAAATCTGTTGCTTGAAGTAACTGATACATTAGACTTGAGATACATGCGTGGTTTTATGTGGCTTGAAGATTGTTTCGATGCTCAATCACTTTCGTTTAACCTAAGCTTTCTCAAGAGAAGTTAACCTGTGCATAGATAATTTCAGCCAAACATTGTGGAGAAAAAAATCCTAGCAACATGACTGACTCGCATCATTAATTCTCTTTCATTGGAAGACTGACCTTGACAGCACCTCAGATCCGTTCATGCTCTGCACAAGGCAATCAAAATAGTTCTGAAGCCTAACTGTAGGCTTCAGTGCAAAACAGTGAATAAAGACTTGGGAGTCATGAGAAGATACTAAGCTACCATCTGATGATCTAAGCAGATAGATGCTCAGATACTGGTCTGAGCCCCACTGGGCATACAGCACCAAGCCACAGTCCGAGCTATTCCCAAATCCAGTCCAGTGCCTTATTCAATATCTCATGCTCCCTATTCATGAACTGGACTTGTTCAAAAGCCCGTGTGTATGAACAAATCGTAATGAGATGAGAGTTTGAGACTGGGAAAATTGTGAGCTTTGAGTATAATGGCTTGCTAGGAAGTATGGTTAGATGAAAGGCAACAGGTGTTACTACTTCGAATGAATTTATTTAGTGTCACTAATGCTGAGATTTTTGTTTGGTTTTCCTGTTTAGGAGCACAGGCAAGAGTGCCCTGAGCATTTGCTGGGTGCTTTTCCAGAGTTTTTTTCAGTCCAAATCATAAGTAAGATGGCTTGTATTCCCTGTGCTGGAATTCCCTCCGGGTTTTCTGGGTACTCTGTACAAACGCTAACCTTTCACATCCAAGGACAACATTTCTGCAGTATTTTCCCACAGAATTCAATCAGTAAATAAGTTCCATCTTTCTGATTTGTTATGCTAAAACCCTTTAAGTTGTAAGCCATTAAAAGCTTTCCTAGCAACTCAGTCATGGTAGGCATAAACTTATTTTCTTTAAGGACTCCCATAGTCCGATACTTGTACTGCATTAGACTCTTTCCATATGGTTCTTCTTTTTTTTTTTTTTTAGAGTTGTGTGAGCTCCTCAAGCTTTTTCAAAATATAGTTGATGCAAAATCAGACAAGCGTCATTCTCCAAGGTGGAGAAAGCTGCTGGAAAAGTTGAACCTTCCTAATTAGCACTATCAAGTGCAGTGTGAAAGCTCTGGCCACGGCCTCACATCTAAACTAGAGTTGATTCTGTAACTGTTTCTGGTTATCTCCATATGTGGACAGTGTTTTTTGTGCGATGTGAATACCAGCACATGGAGTTAACCAGGAACTGTCAGTCGGAAACATCTCCATATATAGACAATTATCCAAATACATTGTTTTGATGTTTCAGACTAAGGGCTCTCTTAAAGTCATGTTATAACTTCTTGGATCTTTTCCACATAAGCATGTTTGGCTTAGTTGCTTTTTGTACACAGTTTCCAAGAAGCTTCTGAGGAATCTAGCCATGTTCTTTCCTTCCATAGTGACTCTGGTATTTAGAATAATTGGCTTCATTTCCCACACAGTTTTGCAGAGGTGTACTGCAAAAGCATGTATCCAAACAATCCAAAAACGTTATCCAAACAATCCACATGTGTCTGAATAAAGGTAATCTTTCTCTAATACACGGCCTTCAGAACATACTCAACCGGTTTGGATAAGAGTTTAGAAATTGGAATCTTCTAAGGAAGGCTATGAGAATGACCAATGAAATGAAAAATGTGTCTCCTAGCAAAAGAATTTAAAATTTTGGCTTGGTTAGCTTACTAAAGGCACAGATACAGGATAACTTGCCCTCAGACGTTTCTAAATGACTATCAAGGAGCAGAAATGTGATGGTGGAGGATATTCCAGTATAACATGGAGAAATGGTACAAGAGGTGACTCCCAAAGTTACATGAATTCAGATTAAAAGTAAAGATGCTGACTTTTCAGCAATGTGAGTAACTACCCATTAAAGCACCTTACCACATATGCTGGAAGTATTTTCTATCAAGAGCAGATGTTTTTCTAATAAATAAGTGCAAAATAGGCACCCACCAACAAACAGTTAAGGAATGATAAAGTGCCAATGCTCACATTAAGAACTCTGATTATTTTCCCAGCTTCTCCAGTCTGACCATAAAATTTGTTTTGGTGAAAGAAGACCAAAATCCAAGAAAAAAGTGGAAGGACACTACCCCTCTGTGCGGGTTTAAGAGGTGCACTCCTTTGGGGAGAACAGCAAAAGAGAAAAATTAGGTTTGAGCTCTGAACTTGTGAAAGGTTTCTCAAGGGCATGACAAAATGATAGTTATTTGGGGCTATGATAGGTATGTGGGCAACTTGTTTACTTTTGTGTTCTCTCTAGTATTTGTCCTTATTGCTAAATAGACTTTTTTTGTTGTTGTTTTAAGGAAGCTATTTGGCAACTGAAGATCACAACCTTCTGAAAGGCACACAACATGCATCTGAACTCTGTTGGACAAGCAGGGTAGCAAAAGTTTAACTTACAAGGTACTGTAAGTCCTTTTCTGGTCTAGTGAAGGAATTCGAAGCAGTCACAACAATACGATTTGATGTGAACATCAAGCTTAACGATTATCTGGGTATCTGTGACAATGATTAGACAACCCTCCAGTTAATCAGTCATGGCACAAGACTATCTTTTTTTCTTTAAGGAAATGGCTCAGCATAAGCATATATTTTGCCTTGTTGTCTGTGTGTTTTCAGAGCACCTTCTCTTCCATTCCTTCCTCCAGGACCTCAGGCATGACAACATATAGTGGAAATAACCAATCAAACTTACAGTTTGGATAAGAATTATCCCAGTTTCTTTTCTCCAGTAATATTCAAACTTTCTTTTTCTTGATACGTAGACCGAGCAAACTTTCTGGATTTTTTTCTTCTCTGAAGGATTAGTTTCTCAAATGGAAGAATAACTCTATGTTATTTCTACTTCTTTCTTTTTTGTTTCTTTGGTTTTGGGGGTGGGGGTTTTCTTTGTTTTTAAATTTTTGGCCTCACCCCTCATAACACAGCAAGTTTTCAACAACAACTTTCCCAGCATACATCAAGTGACGCTCATTCCCTACCAAGCTCTGGTCCCTGTTGTGACTGTTAAAATTTGATTGATTGAAAATCTAGAATTAATTTGTTTTAAACAAACAAAACACTTAGTTTTGGGGCCAAGATGATTTTTTTTATCCTGTGTCCAGATAAAGTCTGCACAGAAGGCAACATATGCCATGCATTTATATATGCTTTGTTTGTTTGGAAGATATTGTACTTCACAGCTGTTATGAGCCAGTTTGTCATAGTACTGTACTTTGCCTGAACCTCAGTAGTGGAATGGATGGACAGAAAAATGAATGTTTGGCTCATATGTACCCTGATGTTAAGATTGAGATGTTAAGATTAAGAGCTTTAAACTATATTTGAAGGGGGAAAGGGATAAAACCAGGCTCACTAGAGATAAGCCTGCTGGTGGCACACCAGTGTTTGAGGGATGGTGTGGTAGCGAGGTCCTTCGGTCTGCCATCTCAGTGGAGGCAGGGGATGGACATCCATGTGGCAGCAAAGACACCAGGGTTATGGATCTGTTAGAAACCACAGAAGTGCCTGAGAATGGTCACATAGGAATTAGGACTTCTTCCCCAAAAGAGGTGGTGGGATCAATAGCCCAGCTGAAGTACACCTACACCAATAGCATGGGCAAAAAAAAGGAGGGGGTGGAAGCCATTGCGCAGCTGGAAAACTATGGTATAGTTGCCATCACGGAAACATGGTGGGATGACTCGCACAACTGGAGTGCTGCAATGGATGGCTATAAACTCTTCAGAAGGGACAGGCAAAGAAGGAGAGGCAGTGAGGTAGGCCTGTATGTCAGGGAGTGTTTTGAATGTCTAGAGCTTGACAATGGTGATGATAGCGTTCAGTGTTTATGGGTAAGAATCAGGGGGAACAACAAGGCAGATTTCAGGGTTGGAGTCTGTTATAGACCACCTTACCAGGA
>NW_009198643.1:0-20242 GCF_000690835.1 Fulmarus glacialis | reverse complement strand
GCCTGTGCTTGCTGCCCGGGGGTGCCTGAACGGTGGCGTTTCGCTGGGGTCCCCGCTGCTGCTGGGAGCGTCAGGGGGGGAGCTGGTGACGCCTGCCAGATGGGCCCTGCCTTGCCTCGGGGGGAGGAGACAACCGTCACGTCGCTGCAGGCCCGGGGCATCGGTGCATCGGTTTTGGTAGCAGCGCAGCGGGGAGGAAGCAGGCTGAAGTCGAAGGAGGAGACAGGAGAGGAGCTAGTAAGCTTTCTACTTCTGCCCTTCTCTTATTTGGTGCAGAGACTGAGTCGTGAAATATTTTTGCGCCCACAGAAATCCTGTTGTCTCTCTCTTCCAGGAAAACTAGAAGAATGTTCTTAGGTGCAAAACCTTGTTTTTATTACTCCTTTTGTAAGTGGTGTTTCAGGTTTTTCTTTTAGAAAGCCAACAGTCTTTGCTTTCCTGGGAAAAGACACGTTTGTAAGCAGTCTGAGGATCCTAGTTGCACTATTGGTTTGTATTTCTGTACTGCTTGTATTTTTTTTTAATTTTTTATTCTTTACCGACTTGCATGCTTACCTCTTTGTGCCTCATCTGGATGTAAAGATGGTAACTTGGTAGTAAGCAGGAGCCACATGGTGGAGAGTGTAAGCATATTTTGGTTTGGTAGTGCCTGAGAAGAAAATTGTATAGGTTTTGATAGCTTCTAACATGCCATGACTGGTAAGTAAGTGGTCTGGATCAGTGTTTTTCTTAAGAAACTAGATACAGCCATCTGAGAGAATATAGTAGGAACGACAAACAAATAGGTTTATATTTTTGGTAAGCTTGAAACAATCTTAAACTCTTCTAATTTGTGCATTTTCTGAAATACTGGCAAAGAGTAATTACCAGTAAAGTTAATTCGGAGTTCAGTCCTTCGCTGAGATGGCAAGCAGATCAATCCAGATCAATCTTTTATAATTCTGAAGCATATGACTTTGTGGATTTAATTTTTTTTTCTTTTAACATTGCCCAGCAATATCTAGCATTGACCTTTGTTAGTAATGTTTTATTCCATATGCTTGGAAAGAATAGTGATGGAGTAAATTAGATCATTACATTATACTGGTGTTTTATTTTTGTATTCTGTAATGGTATTTTCTAATGATATCTCTTTTGATTGATGTCTTTTGCTGAAATTGTGATTAAAGATCATCTGAAGTCATCTGAATCATAAGTAGTGAGGTCTTTTGTTTCACTGTCACATGTTATGTAACACAGGAAGAGAAAATATAGGCAGATTGAGCTCAGCTGTTTATACCTAGAATCTGGTTTTGATTGTAGTTTGCAACGAATATGTTGTTGAAAAAGTAGAAGATCATGTTTCATTTTGGGGAGAGCTAAGTTAGTTAAAAATTTTAAAACCATTAGAGCAACAAAAGAATTAAAATGATAAATTATACTGCTTGCAATTCTAAACTTCTATGGTAACTTTCTTCTTAATGAGATTTATCTTACTGCTTTGCAGAAGTAATGCCTTATCTGGTTTGAAGATCTAAGAGAGCTTTCTGTTTGCATAAGGCATAAAAGAAAATGGAAGAAGATGAGACTTTACAAGGTGAAACAGAGAGGGCAAAAGGTGAAACACGTGCTACTCCTGAGATTGGTCGGCAGGTATCAGTTAGTGAGTTCCTTTGCCACTGCTGTTACGACATTCTGGTCAATCCCACCACCCTGAACTGTGGGCATAGTTTCTGTAGACATTGCCTAGCCTTGTGGTGGGTATCGTCCACGAAGAATGAATGCCCCGAATGCAGAGAAAAATGGGAAGGATTCCCCAAAGTCAACATCCTCCTCAGGTGAGTGTACTATGCCATTTTTGGATTTCTAAAACCACTGAAATTAATTGTCTGGTTTCTTGAGTTTGCTGCAGATTTTCGTAGTTTATTGGTAATCTGAACTGTCGTAAAGATGTTTAAATCATGAAGTCTTTCATGTTCTGCACTTGTACTGAACTGTTCAAGCACATTTTTTTGCATAGAACTAAGGGGCGGGTTGGTTGGCTTTGTTTTGGGTTTTGTGGGGGTTTTTTTTCCCTTTCTGAATTTTTTGGGGGATGGAGAGGAGGGGTCCTTTTTTAGTATTGAGACACTTGCATCTTTTAATACAGCTGGTTGTTTTCTAATAATTGTAAGTTAGAATGATCTTTGATAATTGTGTAATTATTTCTGTAATAGGAATTATTTATAGGAAGAAATGTGATCTTATTGCTGAACAAAGCTAGAAATACCGATTTGCTGTCTTGAATTACCCACAAGTTCTTGTGTTAATAATACTTTATCTTAGGTTAATAATATCTTAATAAATAGATGGTAGGCTTTTTTGTTGTCTTTTGCTTAGCATTTTTGAATAATCAAGGCTTGCCAGTAGCACACACAATTCTAGTCTTATGTAAGAAATAAGCATTTTTTTTTAATGTGATATTTTAACTTCCTCTATCTTTAGAAGCTAAGGAAAATGTTGTTTGGAAGTAATTGATTTAAGTTTAACTTTACTAACTATTAATAACTAATGTTTTCTTGTTTTCAAAGATGACAGTCTTTAGTAGGGGCTGGAACACAAAAATCAAAAAATTCGTCCCCTTTCTGAATGTTAAGCCTCAATGGTTATAGTACAATGACAAATATTTTTCTCACTAGGGACGTTATTGAAAAGCTATTTTCTGATGCCATTGAACAAAGAAAAGAAGATATTCAACAAAACAGTGATGTAGCACGCAGCTTAGCAACCTTCCAAAAATATGGGAATGACCAGACCCCTACAGTTCCGAACACAGGAAGAGTTAATCCTCGAGGAGGAGGGTTTTTCTCAGGCGTTCTGACAGCTTTAACTTGTGTAGCAGTAAGTTTCACCTGGTTGGTTTTCCATATTTACTTCGTTAAGCATGCAATCAAATACACTTAAATTACATGCACATAAAAAAGATCGTCAGCATGGAAGAGACTTCAGCTGAGTGGAGTAAATAAGGTAGTATTCAGAGTTGTCTGTCAGGAACTACAATTGCAATATACAGCAAACAGAAGTTAGACAAATTAGGTAAAACTTCAAGATACTTTCTTATAACCTGAATATTCTAGGGTCCATAAAATAGAAGATTCCACATGTCAAGCCCCTTAATGCGTGTTTATTTGTATCATTAATGTATTTGCTTTGCAGGTAAAGGATCTCTTTTTTTTCTTTCTTTCTCTTTTTACTTTTCTTTTTTTTTTTTTTTTGGGGAAAAGATTTTTTTTTTTTTTTTTTTTTTTTTTTTTTTTTTTTTTTTTTTTTTTTTTTTTTTTTTTTTTTTTAAATCTAACCTATAGGTAGTTCTACTTGGATATCACTGGAGTAGCAGAGAATTTGAAGAAGATCTTCTTGTCCACAAGCCTGTTGCTAAATGGACTGCTGAGGAAGTGATACTTTGGCTAGAGCAGCTGGGCCCATGGGCTTCACATTATAAAGAAAGATTTTTACTGGAGAAAGTGAATGGAAGGTGAGAGGCCTAACTGTCAAGAACTGCTATCATTTGATTGGACTACTGGATAGTTTTCATTAGGGACGGTATATTTTGAAATGACTGCACTTTGTTCCGTAGATTGTGGGAATATTCTGTTGATGTATCAGAGTAAAATTCAGGGGAAGTTTTAACACTTGTAGTTGAAAACTTTAGTAGTAGATACTAAGCAAACTAACTGAAAATTTCCTAACTTTTTAAAATGCTGACAATGCAGACTGAAATGATACTGAAAGTAAAATTCTACTAATGTATTATCCATCCCTCCCACCTTTTCTTTCCTGTGAAAATATGCATATGCTATATGCATTGTTGCATTCCACCCAAGAGCTCTAGGTTTGATTTCGGGAGACCAGACTAGATCTGTGAAGTACTGAAGAACTGTATTCAATAATAGCCAACAAGCTGATAAATTTGCATGCTGAAAGCAGGCAAAAGAAAACTTGAAAAGAAGGATATTTAAAACCCAGGCTCTGAGATGCAGTTGATTCAGAACACTTGATATGGAATGTAATCCAAAAGGTGATAACTTCTATGAGTAGCTTATTGTTTCAGTATGTAATTGCTAATTTCTTAGTCGTATCTTTTTGGTGAAGAGGCACTGTTTACCTTCTGAATTCTTCTGCTTTTGTAGACTCCTTCTAACACTGACAGAGGAGGATTTCATGAAAGAGCCTTACAGTATAGAGAACAATAACCATAGAAAAGCTATTATGGCAGAACTGGAATGTGTGAAAACTTTAGGTGTTAAACCACCACAGAACCTTTGGGAATATAAGGTAAATTTTATATAAAGTCTGTCATGTATATTAAGTATTTTTAAAATAACATCTCTAAAAGAAAATTTTCTTAAAGCCAGGAGGGGTGTAAAGATAGTAGAATTACTCTTGTAAAAACTGCTCAGTTTAATGAACTGTTGTATTTGAAAAATGATCTTTTGAAAAATGATTGTCAGAAAAATCTAAGAACTGGCATGTCTCTTTCAGTTTATTTTTTCATTGTTTGAAATTTGATAATTCGATAACCTTTCAGGCAGTAAATCCAGGAAAATCACTCTTTCTGCTGTATGCACTGAAGAGTTCTCCAAGACTCAGTATGTTATACCTATATTTGTTTGATTATGCAGAAGCTTTCCTACCTTTCATCCACACAATTTGCCCTACGCAAGAAGATAAGTACGAAGATATTGTCACAAAACTACTAGTAAGTGTTCAAAACATTAAATACACTACTTGCTTTAGTTACAAGCATTTTAAGACTAGCAGCATAAAACCACATGATGTAATTATTCACCATTTCATCTCTTTACAATACAACTTTAAAAAAAAAGTCCTACAAGCTAAGTGGTTCCTTAATTTTATTGTATGTGATCACCAGTGTTGTGACCATTACCTTTAATAAGATTGATTTAAGGCTTTTAACACTTTAAATCTGTGAAACTGATTTTTTTGAAGTTCACATTACTATAGAAAGGCTGTATTTTAACAAACGGCATTATAAGGTCAGTCTGTCTCTGATGTTTTATTCTAATCTAATGGAAATTACTGGGTGATAGTATTATCTACCAGAAAGTATAGTAAAGATAAGTTACTGCTTTCAATGTATGAAAAAACAATTTTTCAACGAAAGAGTAGTGGAAATAAGCCAGTATTGTGTCTGTTTAATAGGAAATTGATCAACAGTCTTTTTATCCTAATTTACAGGACCTTAAAGATCCTTCTTGGAAACAGTGGAGAGAATTCATTGTAAAGTATTTATTTTTGCCATACCAGTTGATAGCTGAATTTGCTTGGGATTGGTTGGATATGCACTACTGGACATCAAGGTTTATAATTGTAAATGCCATGTTGCTCTCTGTTCTGGAATTACTCTCCTTTTGGAGGCTCTGGTCAAGAAGAGAATTGAAGTAAGTCTTACTGAGCTTGTTGAAGAGGGTAGGAAGTACATGGCCTTATAAATAGAACGTAAGAGTCTTACAGTTTCACAACTGCTCACTGAAATGTGTCTAACCACAACTCTGAGGTTAATAAGAACGTGTGAATCTGAATCCGCATGTATACTAGTACTTACTCTTGAATATCTTTATTTCCGTGAATACTTAAAAGGGTTTCTTATAGCTGTTTTACTGATCAGATGTAGCAAATGCAGTAACAGTAATAAGTATGTTCTTAACCATTGGGTAAATATTAACCCTTACCTTGAGAATTGCCTTTTATGGTAACTGGTATTAGCTGTCAGCTGAGAACTAAATACATAAGAACTTTGTCATGATATGCTTACAATACAGTTATTAAAGGATGAGTCCTCAGGATCATAAATAAGTTTAGTTACACTGATATTATTTTTCATAGGTGATGTAAACTGCTGTTTTCAGTTACTGCTTTAGCCTTAATTCAAGCATATTAATATTATTTCATAATTGCTGTGATCTTTTATTTATAGTTTTTAGAACCTGCATAGGAGAAATTCTTGTTTTGGTGTATACTGGGTTTTCACTTTCTCTGCCAGCAGCTAGGGGGCAGAGCATGTTCAAAAACAAACAGGATACATGGAAAAAATCTATGACAAATCTGGAATTTGACCACTTTAACTTGCTGTGCTTTGTGTTCTGAATAAATTGACTTAATGCTTCCTCATATAAAATCTAGTGTTACTGTATTTTAAGAAAGTTTTTCTGGAGTGCAAAATGATGTTTTACTGGTACCTGAGTACGTGCTAAATAATTTGAGGCTGCAGCACATATTAGCTGTTCTTAGAATGGGTAAAAACAAAATGGAAAGTCCTTCTAAGCCTCTCCTTTTCCTTTTTCACAGGACTATTCCTCACCGAATGTGGAGACATTTCTGGAAAGTCTCAACCCAGGGTCTTTTTGTTGCCATTTTTTGGCCTTTTATTCCTCAGTTTGTCTGCAATTGTTTGTTTTACTGGGCCTTGTACTTTAACCCAATTATAAACATTGATCTTGTGGTTAAAGAAGTAAGGCGCCTGGAGACACAAGTGCAGTGACTGGCATTGGAACTTTTGAGCTGTTTAGCTTCTAAAAATGGACGTTTGAAATAAGCTTTGCTTTTCTTCTTTATATATGTGGCAGTGAAAGTGGTGGATTATGTTAACTTAAACATACAAAAAAGCCTTAAGGTAAGTTACTCTTAAACCAGCTGATTCTAACTCTGAGGATGGGCTTTATTATCTGAAAGGAATTTTCTATCGGGAAAAAAAATTATATTCCTAATTTAGCCATGTAAAAGTTACACAGTCATGTCACCCTATTTTTGATCAAATCAAACTTCTCCATTCTGTCTTGAGCATTCTGGTTATTCTCAAGCCTGCCTTAAAATCAGTGTCTTCTGAACAGCTACTCTGATTTTTTTTTTTTTTTTTTTTTAAATTCAAAATTTCTTATTCAGATCGGTTAGACTTCATCAATAGCTTCTTTAATGCTCTCCTCTTGAAGTCTGTTGCGAATTCTTAAATTCAGGGTTATCCCTTAAAAGGATTATTTTGGAAAAGTGACCTGACACTGTAATTACATCTTACTGCAATATAATGTGTGTATCCAGATCTGTGAGCTAATATTGACTGGAAAGTTATTTTGTATAAACAGGATTGCCATTTGTTAATGGATGGTTTTTGACTGAAGAAAAAGTTAGATTTTTCAAGAGTTTTGTCCCCTTGCATTCTACATTGTTTTGGTTTTTTTTTATTTGTATCATTAATATGAACTTTAAATTTGCCTATGAATATTTTTTAAAATTAAAGATCTCTTTTGAAATCTTTGTCCTTCCTAAAGAAGTGTTGGGTTTTTTTTTTTATATTGAAGTACTTGTCATTAGCTTTGACTTCTGTAAATTTGTTCTGTAGCCGGGCAGTTTTAAGTGAGGTGGGTGAAAGTAGACATTAAACACTCCTGGTTCTTAAACTGTTAAAATTAGCAGTTATGAAAAAGTTTATTATTCAGAATTCATGTTACAGATTTCTCTTCCTAAAAGGTTTCAGAAAACTATGAAGTGTCCCTAGCTAAAACCATCTTTACATCCTTATGAGGTACATACACTTCTGAACTTTGCAAACTCATGCTGTCCAAGATCAAGCAGTTATGGGAAAGGCAGTTGGTCCCCCTAACTGCTACTTTTTTCATGTATCTGTCTTGGTGATGGTTTGCATTTGCACTTTTAAATCTGGCTCTGACGTTTTAAGGATAGAACTTCTCTCTGTGCCTACAGGAAACTCAAGGTGTACATAGAGTAAGGAACTTGAGCCATGTAAAATGAACAACTTCTTAGAAAACTATTTAAAAAGTAAATACTAGAAAAAAAGAATTGTATTAGGCAATTTTTAATACAGGTAGCACTACTTAATGTGAATGAGATGCAAAAGTTAAATTAGGCTTCAATAATAAGTGTTTAATATGGATGAGAGGTCTCTTTGTGCTTACACTGTCACTTCATGCATTTCTTCCAGTCAGTTCAAAGTTAACAAATGTTAAGGTAAATGTTAGTGGAACAGTTTGATTTGTATCTTGTAGCCAGTGGAGGGGGGATGAAAAGTTTACAGTGAATGATATTATGAATCTGAACAACCTGTGAATGTGAATATAAATGAAATTAATTTTAAGTCAGTTACTCCTTAAGCTGATAAACTCAAATTCCTATGTAGTCAATAAAAGCTTACACAGAACTAATGAACTTGCTTTTAGTCCATACATTGCAGAAGGTAAATAAGAGGATAAATGTTTACTTTGGTCGTTCTGGGGTGAAGAGGCTCAGGTGGCAGGAAGGAGGATCAAGAAAGGGGAAAATCATTTGTTGTCACTACTGTGACAAAAAAAGTCATTTTAGATATGAATACATACAGAGTTTTCATAAAGACTGATGTTGTATACCTAATATCTACACAAAGGCTGAATCTCACCACACATAAAGTCTGGCCACAAAAGGTATTTTGTGTGATAGGGAGCTTTAGAAAAACATTTGGCAGCTTCACGGTCACATTCACATGCCATTTTTTGACATTTGTCTTCTAGCGATTCTGAAAGAAAACACAGTAAGCTTGATGTTAGTCTGAAGTAATTAAAAATACCAAATGGAATACCAAGAATTGCTACCTCATGTTCCATATTTGCCATATAAATGGCTCTTACATTTCAAGTGCAGGAACTGTACTGAGCTTCAGTAAGACTTACAGTTCTTTAATGTTCTTTAGGCAGAGTTCTATGGACATCTCAGCAACAGAGAATATACAAGCATGGTTTGGTTTAGCGACAGTTGATAATCAGTGGAACTGTCTTGGAACTATATCCAATATAATAATTGGATAAAGACTTAAATACCCTTCTTCACCTTCTTTAAAGGAACGCTGATAACTGATTCCTCTTTAGAAAGTGGTATGTGACCCTCCCTGCCCACCCTGTTGCTCTAGTGAAACTTGAGTTTGGGAAGATATTTTCCATTTCACATATGCTTTAGTCTACTAAAGGATGTAGCATTAAAATCATGTATGTGAAATAAGGGATGCAAAGATGTTCCATGTTCAGCTTAAATCGCCCACCTCTTTTAGGCATTCGGTAAAAAGTTAGGTAAAGGCTGTTTAAGGACGATAGAATCCATGCCTGGCCATATTTGTTTATAATTGTAGTGTTGTAATTTAACAGATTTTTTGGCGTGAATGTTTCTTCCTGGCATGAACGTTTTCTTCTACAGCAATATATTTTGGTTTTATTGTGCCAACCCAGAAACGTGTGTGTTTTCTCTCTGCAACTGTCTGTAAACTGAAAAATCCTTGATATATTTTGTTTGAGTATTTAACATTTTGAAAGCTTAGCCAAATCTCTGTTTGAGATTTGTCTAGGAGCAGAACAAGTGTTCAGTTTTGTGAATGAACCCAAATTCTGCTATGAAATGGAAGTGTTCTTAATGTATATGAGTTGATGCTGCAACTAGCTAAGAACTACTCAATAGCATAAATAGCATAAACAATGTGATAGGATTAAAAAAAAAAACACATTAACTGAGAAGATCTATTCCTTCTCTTGTTATTGCTTCAAACTTATCTTCTCCATGGTACACCAGGCACTTTGGTTCAGCTTTGTTTCTTGATGAAACTGTCTACTATCTTGGCCAGTATTTTAAAATATTGTCAGCTTCTGGACTGGAACAGGAACAGAACCTTTACAGCCAAATATAGGTGGACTGTAACTTCACAGTTAATCATGTAGTTTGAGAGAGAAGACGCTTAGTACTTCGGGAGCAGAGGAGGAAATGAGCAAGTAGCGATTCTGCATGAGGTAGACACTTGGGCAAAGTAAAGGTTGAATGAAAAGGAGGAAAGGAAATATTGTCAAAAACTTTCATATGATTTCAGGTCAGGCAAATTCTAAATTGAGTTATGAAATGAGAGGTTTTTGTGTTTTCTCTGAATGGGCTACTGTGTTGCCTTTAAACTATGGTAGTCAGAAACTCAGACTCATTGTAAACAAGTTTATGTAAAGGTCTGCATTTTTGTGGTGCAAATAATAACCAATTCTCAAGCTGATTTGCATTCTAGGTAGTAGCATAAAATTACATGCAAAGTAACGTTGACCTAGCACCTGATTTTAGGAAAAAAAAGCAAAACAAAACCCAACAAAAACCAAAAACCTAACAACAACAAGAAAAAACCCTGCAAATTTTGGGGGCTTGTGAGAAGTTGTAGTTTCAAAAAGTCTTTGAAGTGTATTGGAAAATGTTTGCTAAAACTTAGGGAGTTGTGAACAAATAATGTAAAAGAAATACTACTTTTTCCTGTTAAACGTTTTTTGTTTGTTTCTTTGATATCTCTTTGTCCTTCTTTTTTATACTATAGCATGGCAAGTATATTACATTCATATTTCGGAGCAATCGAACAAAATTTATCAGGATGTGGTCAGGCATCTCTTGCAACTTGTACACTAATTATGTAAATATTTTCAAATCAACATTTTATGGCTTGTGGACATGTTACTTCCATAAATAAACATACTCATCAAATATTTTATTACCTCAGTGTTTGAAATTGTAAATTGTAATTGAATTCATTCATAAATTGCAGCCACGATCAGTGGTAAGTATGCCAAAAACTTGTCCATCATAAATGGTGTGAAATATTTTCTGCTAAGTAGAAAAAGGATCCTTTTTAAACAGTTGTAACTTTCTCGCCTCCTGTTTGTAGTTGCTCTTTAGTTGGAGACCTGCAGGGAGTAGCATAACATGGTTCCTCAACACACATAAATGCTGAATGAGGAGGTTTTTTGGTAGTGTTCTCTGAAAGGGTAGTAGAAGCTTGTAGATCAGAATTTTGTTTGCTTATGTATGTCAGTAGGTGGGGATTAAGAAGAAGAAACTGCATTCAGTTGGTTGGCATAGCTGTGCTTTCTGGACGCACAGCTTACCCTGGCAAAAAAGTCACAAAAGGAAGGATGGTAAAATAAGAATTTTACAGTTAATTAAGAAAATGTCTTTCTATGAAGTCAGTGAGACAATCAGTAGAAGTAAAAACAAAACAAAACAAAAAAAACACCAAACAAAAAATCCCCTGACCAACCGAAAACTAGAACTGTTCACTCACCACACACAGCAGCATTGTCTTCACATTCCCAGTGGTAACTTTCGATCTTTGGGTGACAACCTGCTCGTTCTGCCTTACCATAGCAGCAGTCATGGTTAAAGCAGCACCTGAGAGTAACAGAAATGGGCTTGCCTTAATTCATACTGTGGTAATTTATGGTCATGTAATCTGGATGTTTTTTATTAGCATGTTTCTACAGGCTGTGAAATAATAAAAGAGTCAACATACGCGAATGTGCAAACAGTTACCTGCTCAGGAATCAAAACGAGGTACTTGTTTAATAGATCACCTGGAAAAAATTACTATTCTTTCATGTAATCAGTGACGAGGAAATGTCTGATAACATTGATCTAGTTGAACTTCCTTATAGATGAAAATATAAGGAATCTTTAAAGCATTCTCAGTTTTAAACACACTAAGCTTTTACGTGGGTATGCCTCCCTCCTAGCCCCTTCCAAGAAAAAGATTAAATGTTAGAATGGTCTGTCAGATAATGAATGATGTATTTTTCTGCCAGTTATTGATGCTATTGTAACAGTTTCTAATAGGGAAGGGACAAGAAGATTTGTTAGGCCATAGCATACTATCATCAATGTCGTCTATAGCAAAGTCCTTAGATAGTGGCAGAAAAGCTGAGAGCAGGTGAAACGTTCAGGGTGCTATTTAATGCCATAATATAACTAAAGATGTTTGCTCAGTATCATGAGAAAATTTGGAAAATTGCCCAAAATGATTATTTCAAAATTGTCTTTGTCATAACTGGGACAATGAATTCATAGACTTTGTCACATGTGGAACTGAACAGTAGAGGTAAGCATTAATGGCATATTTTAATGCTTGAAAAAAGAATTACTCTTCTGGCGTAGAGTTATTGCAACCCCAGAATAGCAAGTGGGGAAGGTAAAAAGGATCTGAAATTAGTTAGCTTGTAAGTTTTTGCTGCAAACTAACTATACTACTTTTTTTTCTTTTTTTTTTTTTCTTTTTTTTTTTTTTTTTTTGGACTCGGGGGAAGAACAGGATATATCTGCGAGCTCTTTGCATTTAGTCATTCAGTTTCCTCCTGTTAGCCTAAACCCATCATATTATAGTAGACACATGATGTTTAGATGGTGTTTAGATTGCCTGAGGAATTTGTGCCTGCAATAGAAAAAGTTAATGCTGTGAGCTCTCACTTGCAATTACTGTTTTTTCCTATGCTTATTAAATAATTACTTGGTAATTCCACATGAATCTCCATTTAAATATCCTGCAGTACGTAACAGTTGAACAGCACATGCCCATGAATTAGCTCAATACATCCATCTCATGCATAGAAATTAAAAAAAAAAAGAAAAAAAAAAGACTTCTAGTGAGTCTTTGTAGCAGTACTAAGGTAAATAAACCAGGAAATATGGCTTCTTTTACCATAGTGCAGTCTATCTTCATGTGTTTACAAAAATTTTTAGAATTACTTTAGTCCTCTTTTAAGCATTTCAAATAAAAATAGATGCTTAAGGATTTTGCATTTTATCTTAGCAATATATGATTGTCTCTATTTGAAAGCTTATTTTTATAAGTGGCAGGCAAACATCTAAATTGCAATAACTACTATTTGAATAATTCCATATCAGACATTCTTACTTCAGATTAAGTATTTCTGTATTATCACTTAACTTGTTTTCAGGCATAATTCTGAATGCAAACAGCCCACAATGTAGCTCAAAACTTTAAGAAATCAAGCTTGGTAAGAATGTTTGTCTCTACATTCAATTGGTGCAATTCTTGATTTTGTTCAAATGCAGTAAAGTATGTACACTCACTTCTGGCTTGTTCTTAGCATTCTGTAGCTATTAAAACCCAGACCACAAATAGCTAACCATGTTTTGTGAAGAAGCAGCTTCTTGCTACTGTGGCACTTTTACAAAGTGGAAAAAATGGCCTGCAATGAAGGATTGGCAAGGTTCCTGCAGGTTCTCCATCATTATCTTTAGGTATACAGATGATGAGAACTAATAATAGTCCCTTCTTTTTGTATGTGTTCCCAGTCATTAAAGTAGCAACTACATTATAAAAAATTGTCTTTAAAGTAGCAGATTACACATCCAAAACCTTGAAATATATAGGCAAAGATTCTAAAAGTTTTAAGTCTAATCACGACTAGAATCTTTATGCAAAAAAACCCAAACCAAACCAAAACAAAAAAAACAGATTTGAACTTTCCATATATTCCACCCTAAATGTGAGTATCAGATGTTTGTTTTCCTTTTAATTTACAATATACGTCTAATACATCAGAACTTAAGATGTCGCATACAGTGGGGAAACGTATCATTATAATGATAAACTTGAAAATATAAAATCTTTATTTAACTACTGTAGCCAGAAAATCATCTTCCTGTCAGCTAATGCTCAATTATAAATTAAATTGATACTGAGATTTAGTAATAAACACAAAGGTCTGCTTTTAGAATTATTTTAGTAACAATTCATAATTCCGTTTATTCAAAAGTTATTTTTTGACAGGTTGAATTTTGCATAATTTTCAGTGTATTATTTTGAATACTAATAAAATGGGATGATGGCAGTAGAATCAAAAGATTTTTCAATTGCGATTTTTTTTTTTTTTTTTTTTTTTTTTTAATTTTTATAGATAGCTTGAATGTTTGAGCTTTAAAGCTTCTCCAAGAAGACTTTAGTTCTTCAGCTTTTGGCCAAACAGCAACAGCAAAGAAACTCAATTGTACTGTGAATTCAATATTAATGCAATGAGAGTTTGATTTAAAGGCAAGTAAGACTCATGTAGATCTACAGCAACACAATTTTCATGCTTCTGAGTTTCTTTGCAGTCTGTTTAAACTTGGTTCCCTCACTGATGTTAAATAGGCCTAATTCATATTTTAGTCCTTTTACTCTGTCATCTGCATACATTCAGCACTTAATTACTCAGATAAATAGTTACTCTTACCAGTCTACTCTGTCCTTGGGCCATCCTCTTCCTCCCAGACCACAATAGCATCCATAGCGTAGGTAGGCAAAAGGAGATCGTCCTGTAGTACATCTAATGGCGCCGGCTAATTCAAGAATTCCTCTTCGATTTCTAAAATGGGCTTCCCCAAAAGTGCCTTTATAAACTGTGGAAGAAAAACTCTTTATTTTTTATTGAATCAAACATGCAGATATAAAACAGTTTTGTTTTTTTTTAAACTTTGATAATGAATGTCAGTACTTGAAAATAATACAGTTTTCTTTTTGACACTTTGAGGCCACACTGCTTGACCCAGTCCCTGGTTACCCCAATCTGTAGTGAGCAGAATACTGAACATTCTGAATAGCTGCAGTGGTTTCCTGCCATCAAGGCAGCATACAATGGCAGACTTCAGTCTAAAACTGGCAAGGCTAGCATATGTTCTGTGGTCTAGCTCCACTAATCTGCTAAGATTAGATGCCCTAAGCACTGCAGTATTTTCTCCTTATCATAACATGCAATTTTGCCCATGTTGTTATTTTGTAGAACATAATGCTTTACGTTTGAACAAATATGTTCTCTATGATGGGGTTCTACTTCTTCTCATTTTTAGACAAAGAAGCCAAATAACTAGCAGGGGTGGTGGGGTGAGTGTAGAGCAGGGAAATGGGCGGGTGCTTGGCATAATTTCCAGGGAAATTAAAAGAAGTGTTGCTTTGTTTGTTTGTTTTATTTTGTTTGGGTTTTGTTGTTGTTTAAGGGATTCTCACCATTATTTCTCCAGAACAACACTATTTAGGAACTTTATTTTAACTATCCCATGTCAGTATTAAAGCAGTAGGTCCAGGGCAGCAGATAAATGTTGAGACAGCAGATGACTTTTTTTAGGGCTTCATGTCATCCTTCAGGTTGAGCCAATGCATGAAAGACCCTGCATGGTAATAGGCAGCTTGCAGGCTCCAAGCTATTTGCAGCAATTTTTAAGAAGTTGGATGAGTACAAAACAAATTAGTGGAAGGCTGCTGATTTAGAGTTGTCTTGCTAATTAAACTAATGATTTATTTTGGTATGAGAACAGTTTATAAACCTTAACTCCCAGTACTGGATAGAGATTGGGAAAGACATTAAGCTTTAATAACTGGTAATATCTGTGAGAGAGACAGCAGAAAAAATATTTAGACTTTGTCATTGAAGGCTTTGATATTTATTTTCCTACGGAATATGATTGTACACTTTGTATATAATCTGTATAATCATATAATCTATTATAATAGACTAGCTAACAGACTAATCTAGTATAATAGATTATATGTTTAACTATAATCAGTTAATGGAAGATCTGCCAGAAAAATATTGTTCCCAGCACAACTTGAAATGCGTGGGATGCTGGTGACCTCCAGCACTTGTAATTTCGTGAAACAAAGGGATTTAAACACCTCATGAAATCACCTCATTAAGAAATACAATTGGTTTGTACGTGAGAATAGTAAAAAAAAAGCTTTAGAAAGAATGTTTGTAGCTAATCCTTACTTACGAAAATAGCTAGGCTTCCTAAAACAGTATTTAGGACTTTTCTGACTGGCCGCTAGTCCCAGATCTTGTTCCCTCCTGCTTTGTGGGCTTTGTGATCTAGGGAGAGGAGAGGATGTTGAAACAATAATGCTTAAACTTGCATATGCATCTTTGGCCATTGATTAAAAGCAATCACATCTTGAGGAGTTTAAAAAAGCTTCCTTGGCTATGTAGTCACTTGCAGTTTCATTTAAAAACTCTATCATTGGCACTAAAACTTCCTTGCTAAAATAGTGAATAGTATCTATTGTGTCATGGCTCCCATTCCAGGATATTACCTGCTGTTTAGTTATATAGGTTTTGTGGTAAAAAGATCCTCTCACGCTTTCCCAAAGGGTCCATAAGGTGTACTGGGTGGACTCTTTGGAACCTGTAGTTCTAGGTGTCAAAATAACAGTTACGTTGTGGAACTGACACATGATCATCTCCCATTCCGTTGCAGGTCTGAATATATGTTTCAGCTCTGGGTAGCAGAAGCATCCATTTGAGTATAACCAGATTCTTATCTTTACGAAGTGTTGAAAGTGTTATCTTCACTGTCAGTACAGGTTCAGTAAATTCCCAGCTGAAAAAAAACTGCAATAAGGCTGCAGCATTACAAATGACAACTACTTATACTCTTAAATGTTCAGTAAGATTTGGCTAGACTCTTGTAGCTAGCCAGTAATGTCCGAAGGAACTATGTTAGTAGTTAATGGCAAAGCTGGGTTTGCTCTGCATGGTGTTAGTGATTCTGAAGAAATCCCTGAAGAATTTTTACATTGTGTCTCAGTTCCAGGCAACTGGGGAAGGATGGTGTAGGAGAGCTACAAGACAGGAAGAGGAAACTAAGAATTTCCAAGTCATATTCCTGGCTGCGTAAGAGAATTGTTTGATAACTTTGGACAAATCCCAATCCCTTGCGTTAAATCCATGTAAAGTAGAAGTGATGAACTGTCTACTCCTGGAGGAGCTCAGGTATAGATCTTTAAAATGTGCCATGTAAGTTAAAGAGAAGGACGTGAACTTTTTATCCTTGCAATTTATTTGTGTTACAGCATCTGGACATCCAGGCATAAACCAAGACTGTATGGTACTGTAGATACTCTGAACATGACCGAAGGAAAAGTCTCTGTCCCGACAGCTTTGTAACCTGAATTTAATAAAAGCAATGAAAGACCATCCTAGAACGCATAGAACTATGGAAACTTAATAAGAGTATCAGTATGATGATGGTAGCGTTAGTATATTAGCAAGATAATAAAATTTCCGAAGTATTTTATCAGAACTTCTGTGGAATACAGTCAGAATGAAGTGACGTTCTGTGTATTTCCAAATGTTTCATGATTAAGGTATGATTTTAAAATCTTCTGTGTGGTTTTGTTTGTTTTTATGAAGACTTCGCATTTATATTTATGGACAAGAGTATTCTTATAGGTTTGATCATACATTCCTGAAAGAGTATGTCCCTCTATGTCTAATCTGGTTTTTGTTTTTGTCATGCAGATTGTGTGCAGCTCTATCAAACACAATATTGTGGGTGGGGAAAAAGGGAGGGAACCAGATTGCGTTTATTTTAATTCCATTGCTTTGTAATGTGTATGAAAAAAAAATCAAAACCACATTGTTTTGATATCTAGAGGTCACAGGAAATAAGTACAACTAAGTGTACAAAAATAATTTACAGTTAGACAATTTGAGTCTAGTCTTGTTACAGCTTTTAATATTCTCGTAGTATTTAATTCCAGTGTTTATTACATAATAGGAATTGGAATTTGGGTATGCCCAAAGTTTCAACTGTTCTCACTCTTGAAAGAAAACTTTAAAGACAAGATATTTGGGAGAGCAAAAAAAAACTTAGAAGAGATTAGTCCATAAGCAAACTCAGATTTAACTGGATGTGATGTAGCTGCTTTAAAAGTAAAGGTTGAAGGGAAACCAAAACCATATCAATCCGAAGGCTACTTTAGGCACCACAAAATAGCAGATGGGGAAAGAAAAAACCCCAAACAAATCTATGCAGTTGTCTGTGATTGTAATGAATAAGCCAGAGATCAAAAGCCATGAGGTGACTTTCTGAAGACTGAAATTAAATAAATACTGAAGACAGCCTGAGAGAAAGTAACAGCAAGTAATCACATTATATTTGTGTTGTGCCTGATTTCAAAACTGTAATTCCTGTTGCCCAAATCAGAGCCCTGCCATGTTTGGAGAGTTTGAACTTCATCATACAGTCTTGGTTTATTGCCTATATAAGCTCTTGAGAGTTCAGATTGTGCTAAATGCTGTACATTATTATGTCTTTGCAAGATGTTTTCCACTATACCTTCCTAGTCTCCTTTTTTCCTAGTTTTCTGAATAGCTTACAATACTATTTAAAAATCCAGTCCCTTAAATTTCCATATGCATAGAGGAAAAAAAAAAAAACATTTTAGAAACACATTAATTTTTTGTGAAAGGTCCTATTTCTCGTAACATTTTACTCTTTGCAATGGGCACAATGCAAACATAATAATTATTTTTGCAGTTATATAATTGTATTTTTATTGAGATGCATAGCTTTGCATACTTATGATACATAACTACATTAATCATTAGCATCTAATACAGTCTATGATGTTTTGTGAGTTTTAAAAGAAATTTTAAGCCATTCTTTCAAAGACTGAGGCTACAGAAACATTTTTTGATGTTAAATATGTGTAAGATTTCCTATACTGATATTTCCTTTGTACAGTCATAGTGCTCCAGTAGTTCAGAACTTGAAACTTGGGAATAAGCAGACTTTCTGATGCATCTCCAAGATCTTGCCAGAAATGGAAACCTTTGAACTGTATGCATTATATAAACTTTCTTTTTTTTTTTTTTCCTCTTGTTTCATAAGCCATCAGGAATGGCCTTTTTCGCCTCATCTTGTTGCCAACTACTGATGTGCTATCTCCACGAACTGTGGTCACATGTCAATTTTTTTAAAGGATAAATTCGCCTGCTTTGATACTGTGGACCAAGCATTGAGAAACAGGTAAATTGCATTTCCCTTCCTCCTCCCTGCCTACAGAATGGGTGATTGTGATGCCTGACTCAGAGCTATCGGACCAAAGCCAGGCTCTCTGTAATGATCACTCTAGGCTGGCAGAAGCAGCGAAACAGTCTTTCATTGCTTTCCTTAATGTTCTTGCTGAGGTTTGTGCTGTGCAAAGAGGATGATCAAAATGCAAAAGGAATAATAGGGGTATGCTGAGGTCAGGGAGTAGAATTGGGGCAGTGAGCTTGGTGGGACCTTAAGTTGGCCCTATTATGCAAGCACCTTACCTTATGGTCTTTAATCATGCGATTGCCTTTTTTCCCCACCCCCAGACCCTGATTCATTCTGTGCGCAGAATTTGTTATATGAATTAATTGAGGCTCTTGTCTTTAGGATCCTTCTATTTGCAAGATTTGGTTTGGTGAATTTGCAAGCTATGTAGGAGTGTATAAAAAAATGCAAGAAGACAAAAGAGAATCTCTTAATTAAGGCAGCTGAGTGCTATTCTGGAAAACTGGATTTTATCCTTACAGCTGTCACAAAGGTTCAGCATGAGGTTAGTTTAATCACTTTAGAACAATGCCTATCGATGTTTACTAACAGTATGGTCCCAGCCTGCTCAATATCCTGGGGTTGGAGTACCAAACTACTGCAAACCTCAGTGAGAGCTAGGCTTTGAGTAGTTGAAATTCCACATAATTTTAAGTAGTTGTAGGTAAAATAGAGTTCTAACGTGTCACCACGGGAACCTAAAATTAGTGGATGCTTTTCTGTGTCAGCCCACCTACCTGTCTGAAAAAGAAGGATGATAATACAGTTTCACAGAAGTGTCAAAGAAGTAAGTACATTCAGATACTATACTGATGAATACCTCAGAAAACCTATGAGGAAATGGACTGTAAATCATTACAACTGGTCTTTAATACTGCTTAATAAATAGAACATAGGAGACAAAAAATAATTAAATACTTGCAAAGTGAGTAGTTGGCTATGCTCAGGTATGAGGCAGGGGTCCTTTAATTACATTCTCACCTCATAACTTATTCATAAAGACTGACTCATTCTTTTAGAATAACCCAGTTATGGTTTTGTAGGCAATCTGAGTTCTAGCAGTTCCTAGCTTTTCATTTGAGATAGCTCTCTCTAGTACCCACAAGAAGAGCATGGGCAAATGCATTGGTGTTGTAGAAAGATTATTATTACACATGCAATCTGCAATCTGATTTTAAACACTGAACTTTTTAACGCACTTGCACATTACTGATGAACTTTAAAAAAGTAATGCGAGACTCTCCAGCAAAACTCCCCTGTTGCACATGGAAGTTGACAAACGGATGGGCTGTCAGTGCAGCTACCGCTTACGGCCGTCAGCCGGCCTCTCGGTATTTTCCGTTTGGGTGAGTTACACTCAAGTTATGCCCAAGCGCGTTAGACAATCTTTCAAAGTACGTCTTTTCAAAGTGTGAGGTTATTCCCCTGCCACGATCACTTCTCCTAACGCTCTTTCCTCCCCCCCCTCTTTCCTCCCCCCAGACGCCACCAAGCCCCATCCCTCAGGGCACGGAGCGCCCGGAGAAGGGCGAGCGCGTCCCGCAGGGGCGGCCCGGGAGGGCGCTGCCGGACGGGC
>NW_009198642.1:4313-4659 GCF_000690835.1 Fulmarus glacialis | reverse complement strand
GCCTGGCCTGCTCACTTTGGTCCCCCTCTGCTTTCTTTTTCCGACTCTTCCTTGCTCTCTCACGGCCGCGTCCCTTCTCGGTGCCCTCGCGTTTGCTGCCTGCCGGTGCCTCTGTGCTGCGCCGGGAGCTGCTGTCAGGGCTCCAGGCTCTGGGTGCTGCTGTCTCTGGTGGGGACGTGCTCTCCGGGGTAGCGCAGGAGGGCTCCTTCCCAGGCGGTTTCTCCTCCTTCTCCTCCTCCATCACATTTTCCTGGGCCGGAGCTCCTGGCAGCTCCTCTCGATCCTCTGGGATTGACTCTCCAGTACCCTCCTCTGCTCCCCGGAGCTGGGGCTCCTCGGTGGGGGG
>NW_009198642.1:517-4270 GCF_000690835.1 Fulmarus glacialis | reverse complement strand
GGGGATCTCCACACTCTCCCCCTCACCAGGCACAATTTCCAGCAAGACGGGACCGCTCAGGAGTTCCTTGGCCACGGGCTCGGTCTCAGGGTCCAGGCACACAGTGAAAGTGGGCAGGCAGTAGGGGTGCATGGACTTTACCAGCTCGCTCAGGGACACGTCACCCGGGTTGATGTCTCCAGCGCCGCCCCGGCCCCACTCACACAAAACTCTGCAGCCTCCATGCTGCTGTCTAGCTCTGGGCTCAAGGCAGCCTCCTCCTCCTCTTCCTCCCCGTCACTGCGCTGTGGCAGGGGCTGCTCTCGGGCCCGGTGCCAGCCCAGCTTCCTCTCCATCCTCGGGGTGCTGCAGACTTGCTTCTTTGGCAGCGTTGGGTCCTCGAGGCCGTGAGCAGCATGGTCCCAAGCCAGGTCTGTGTCGGTCTGGGACAGGGAATCAGAGTGAATGTCAGTTCCTAGGCTTTCACCTGAGCCCCGCCAGGCACAGCCAACTGTGGCTCTGCTGCAACTCTGCAGCAAAACCCCTGGCCAGATGAAAAGCTGGAACATATTTGACCCCCCCAGTAAGACGCAACAGAGCTGGAAACCCGCCATCCCTGTGGGGGCATCCACAGCATCCCCGGTCCCACAGCACCCACCAGCCAGGGCAGCCCCTGCTCCCACTGCCACCAATGTTCTGCAAAGGCATCGCTCTGGGAGAGGATGCCTGTGCTGGGCGGGCAGGCAGGGGCCGGGGTGGCAGCAGCAGGGACACAGTTACCCCAGCACCACCCCGACACCACTCCTTCAGCTTCCCCTGCTCAGCTGCTCACCTTCCCAATCACAGAGATGCTGCTGCTGCTGCTCAGAGGCCTGAGAGCCTTGGGCTGCTCCAGGGCAGGGCTCTCGCACTCCAGTGACGGCCGGGATAAGCTGAGAAACTTCTGAAACTGGAGAGAAGGCAGACAGAGCATGAGGCAGCAGCAGTTTTCTGCTGCTGGAGCGGACAGGCCACCACTGGCCCTGCAGCAGCCATGCATGTGCCCCCTGAGCAAGCTCAGCCCCGTTTCACCCACAGCGCACGCAGCCCCGGTTGGTTGTGCACAGGGAGATACGCCGCTTCCCGGAGCCTCCGGCATATCTCTGGCTCTACACCAAGACCCAAGGTGAAGGCATGGCCCCTCGAGCCCGCACAGGAGCCCCAGGGCTGGCTCAGCCCTTCTCTCATGTTGCTGGTCACAGGGATTGTCCCAGGGCGCTGGGGACCAGGGTCCCACCACCTCGGGGCACCCCCGTGCCAGGACCTGCCAGGAAGGGGCTTGGCAGAGCCCTGCCTGAGCATCTTCCCACCCGTTTTGGGGTCAGGCTGCCTCTGCCTCACAACTCACTGAGGGATTCTCCCGCTCCCGAGGTGAAGTCAGCAGCTCCGCGTCCATGATGGTGTCGAAGGGGGACAGGGTCTCGTCGTCCGTGCTGTCCAGGATCTCGGTGATGGCAGTCAGCAGGGACAGCTCATTCTGCGCATCCAGGCAGGCCTTGCTCTGCTGCAAGGGCAGGGGTGGCCTCAGGGGGCAGCGGGGCACAGCCACGGGACCTGGCCATGGGGGACGCTGCCGCCACCCCCACCATGCCACAGCCGGAACCAGCCCAGCCGCTGCTTCCCACACCCATGCGTGGGCTCCCACCTCGCTCAGAGAGAGGTCCTCGATGATGGAGATCACAGAGGAGTCAAGATAGTTCTGCATCGTCCCCAGGATCTCTTCGGCCTCCAAGATGGTTTCTGCATCCAGTGACGTTAAGTTCAGGTCGTCCTCCTCGAGGGAAAAGCACTGTCGAGGAGCACGGGGAGCCACGTAAACACTTTGCAAGGCACCGCTACCAGCGCTGATCTCCTCTGCAGTGCACTTGGGCTCCCAACAGCCTGCGCTGCAAACAGCAGCTAAGCTCACTGCCGCACCCCCAGCACCCCCAAACACGCAGGGGGGGCAGGCAGGACACCGCCGCCGGAAGATGGCACAGGGGACCTTCCTGCCTTGCTTTTCAGGTTCTGGCCAGTCCACCCCACTGCACAAAGCCCCATGCTGCTTTCAGCCCGAGACCCTTCCGATGCCTCCACACCGAAAAGTCCCGCCCGATTTGCTCCACAGTTACAGGATTGGGAAAGACGAATCGATAAATCCCCAGCAATTCCCCGGCTCTGCCCAACACCACGCATTGCTCGTGCTGACGGGGAGGGGAGAAGCAGGCTGCCCCCTCCACGGACTGTCACGCGCTCCTCCAACTCTGGCTGTCGGCGCTTCAGATAAGCCCAAAAACATTACGAAATTCATAACAAAAGCGCAGGAGTCAGCAACAGGGATGCAGCTGGCTGCCACTGCCGGGGCCCTACCCCACACCTCTGCTGCAAGAGGACACAGGCTGTGCTCGCGATCCAGGACGAAACTGGCTTTGTTGCTGTTCTTTCAAATTCCCAGCCCCACATCCTTTCCAGACCCCTAAGCCAGCTCCAGGGATGTTCGGGTAACGCCGGATAACTTTGGAAAGGTCTCTGCACCGCACTCCGCAGTGCCATGCAGCCCAGCGCTGCAGGGTGGCCAGGAAAAGCGAGATGCCAGGCGAGGGCAGGGGCTGCAGCCCCCGGCCGAGCAGAGCTGCCGGACATGCAGCCTCTGCCAGGAGCGGAGCAGCAGCACAGGCGTGTCGCCGGCACGAGACAGGATGCGAATTCCTGTTTGCAGATGGGCTTAGGCAGAGATAACGCAGGCAGGGAAGATAAGGGCACCAAGGACGGAGCCCTGGGAGAGCACACCTCCCTCCCAAAGCTGGCAGCGAGCTGTCCTCCCTCTGCAATAGCATGGGGAGAATTTGGCCGAACCCTGGGGGATGCAGCTCACCGGCGTTTCTCGCAGGTCCTGCAGCTTGCACAAGCCTGAGCCCACGCAGGACACAAAATGCCCCCCATCCCTGTACAAGACCTGCCTGTCCTGCCTCTTCTGGCACGAGGGAACCTGCACCGGAGGGAGAGCAGGCATTTCACTGAATAGGTGTTTCCTAAAATATGGCAGCACCAAAGCCATGTGTCCAAACCCCCGGTTCCTGGGGCTCTTCAGAGGCTTGCCCCCGTCAGACAGAGCAGGCACCTCTGGCCGCGGCACAGCAACCCCGGAGCACAAGCATCCCAGGACCAGGCTGGGAATCAAAGCCAGGACCCCCGCAGCAATGCCCCGCATCCACCCAGCCCAAATCCCCCCAGGCTGTTACTGCGTGCCGACATGGCAGCCCCGAAGAGCAGGAGCCTGCAGTGGTTTGGGGCTCGGCAGGCAGCTCAGCAGCCTGGGCATGCTCTCCCAGGGCTCTCCGCCTGGAAGTGGAGCCCACTGGTGACACCGGGGCACCGCTCCACCCTGCCGCGCAGATCAGGCTATGGAGCAGTTTTACCACTCAGCATCTCCAGTCCCTTCCCTCGGCCAGCGCTGGCTGCCGGTCAGAGCCCAGCGCAGAGCCCCGCTGGCAGCCGTCTACGGCGCAGCCTGGCTGCGATTCCCGGCCAATCCTCCCGGAGATACTGGGAGGAGCAGGGAAGCACACCCAGGCTCACACACCCAGCACTGCCAAGCGCCGGCGTGCAGCCCTGAGTCAGCGGTGACCAGCAGGCAGAGGCACCCGGGCCGCTGGAGGAGCCAGCGGGAGGGATCTCACGGAGCATCAGCAGCCGAGGAACGCAGGGGCCGGCTCACCCCTGCCTGCTGATGGCACAGAGTCCGGGGGACACCCC
>NW_009198642.1:0-323 GCF_000690835.1 Fulmarus glacialis | reverse complement strand
TCTTGGACTCAGCGCCTCGCAACAAGGAGCCCCCCAGCCGTGAGTCACCAGCAAACGAGGCTGCATTCCCCCAGGACTCCCTTTGATCCACCTGGGGCCGGGCACCTCCTTCAGCCCTCGCCGCTTGTGCGTCAGGGCGGGGGTACGAACCAGCCCAGCCTGCTCCCGTGTCCCTGCCCGCTCTCCTCTCTGCCAGAGACCCCTGTCCCCCCTAGCTCAGGGGGACACCCTCCGCGCCCTCCCAGCTCCCTGTGTTTGCTTTACACTCAGCAGCACAGCGGCAAAGAGGCCGCGGGTGACGGGGACGTTCAAGGACAGGCTTT
>NW_009198641.1:697-2302 GCF_000690835.1 Fulmarus glacialis | reverse complement strand
CCGTTTTTCCCCCAGAGCGGCCGTTTTTCCCCCAGAGCAGCACTTTTCCCCTCAGAGTGTCAATTTTTCCCCCAAAGTGGCAGTTTTCCCCTCAGAGGAGCAGTTTTTTCCTCAGAGCCACTGTTTTCCCCCCGAAAGCGGCTGTTTTTCACCCAATGCAGCCGGTTTTCCCTCAAAGCAGTAGTTTTTCCCTCAGAATGGCAGGTTTTCCCCCCAAAGCGTCAGTTTTTCCCCAAAAGTGGCTGTTTTTCTATCAAAGCAGCAGTTTTTCCCTGAGAATGGCACGTTTTTCCCTAAAGTGTCAGTTTTCCCCTCAGACCGTCCTTTTTTCCCCCCAGAGCGTCAGTTTTTCCCCCAAAGCATCAGTTTTTCCCTCAAAGTGGCCTTTTTTCCCCCCAGAGTGGCCGTTTTCCCCCCAAAGTGGCCATTTTCCCCCCCAAACCAGCAGTTTTCCGCTCAGAGCATCAGTTTTTCCCTCAAAGGAACCTGTTTTCCCTCAAAGCAGCAGGTTTTCACTCAGAATGACCGTTTTTCCCCTCAAAGTAGCAATTTTTCTCTCAGAGCCGCCGTTTTTCCCCCAAAAGCAGCTGTTTTTCACCAAAGCGACTGCTTTTCTCCCAGAGCAGCAGTTTTTTGCTCAGAAAAAACTGGCCGATTCCACACCAAATTGGTGGTTTCTGCAGCAAACTCTTGGTTTCTGCTACAAAGCGGCTGTTTTTCTGCAAAAATGAGATTTCTTTTTTCCTCCACGATTGCTTTTTTCCCCGCTGAGGTGAGTATTTTCCTTGTAACGTGTTTTTTCCCCCCATAGTGGGAGGTTCCTTCTCCCAAAATGGCTTTTTTCCCCTCAAAAATTCCTCGTTTTCCAGTCAAAGTGACCGATTCGGTACTACAATGGCCCGTTTTGCCGCAAAGTGTTGATTTTTGCCGTAAAGCAGCCGTTCCCCCCCCCCAACGGGCTTTTCACATCCTTTTTTTAAACCAGCCGTTCCTCCCCCCAAATGGCATTTTCCCCCCCAAAATGACTTTTATTTTGCCACAAGTAAGTTTTTTTCTTCTCCAAGTGGCGCTTTTCCCCCCAAAGTGCCTTTTTTCGCCCCAAAGTGGCAGCCCCTGCACTGATGCGGCGTGCGGCGGCAGTGTCTGTCACAAACCTGCCATTCCTCCCCCAAAATGGTGGTTTCTTTCAAAAAGAGGCATTTTTTCCCCAAAATGGTATATTTTTTCCCTCCAAAAATCGGTTTATTTTTCCTAAAATGTGGTTTTTGTCGTAAAAATGTCTGGTTTATCTCCCAAAGTGGCGGATTCTGTGCCAGAATGGCGCGCTCTGCAGCAAAGTGTTGGTTTCCCCCCAAAATGGCTGTTTCCTTGCCAAAAATGTATACTTTGCCCCCAAAATGGCTACTTTCCTCCTAAAAATGTCTGATTCCCATCCAAAAAGCCCTTTTTTCTGCAAAAAATGGAAATTTGTCTCCCCAGAATTGATCTTTCCCCCCAAAATACGTTTTCACAGCAAAAAAGTGGTAGTTTGCCCCCCAAAACAAGCTACTTGCCCCCAAAATGGCAACTTTTCCCCTCAAAATATTTATTTCTCTCTCAAGATGG
>NW_009198641.1:0-620 GCF_000690835.1 Fulmarus glacialis | reverse complement strand
CCCCCCCAAAATGCTTTTTTCCCTGGAAAAGAAAAGCTATTGCCAAGCTTTTGCCCCCCAAAATGCCTGTTTGCCCCTAGAAACGGCTATTTCTTTGCAAAAAAAGGCTGTTTCTCCCCCAAAATGGCCGCTTCCCCCCAAATCCCGTTTTCCCTGCAAAAATTATCTGTGTTGTCCCCTAAAATGGCTATTTTCTCTCTAAAATGCTTATTTTTTCTTTAAAATAGCCGTTTTGTTTCAAAATACAGCTATTTCCCCCCCCCAAATGCGCCTTTCCCTTTAAAAATTGTTTATGTTGCTCCCTAGAATGGCTATTTTCTCTTTAAAGTGGTTATTTTCTCTCTAAAAAATAGTTATTTTTTGCCTAAAATAGGTATTTTCTCCCCAAACACAGTTATTTCCCCCAAAATGCCCGTTTCCCTGCCAAAAAAGGCTGTTTTGCCCCCAGAACGGCTGTTTTCCCCTCAAAATCTCCATTTTCCCGCCCAAACCCCTGTCTGCCCCCAAACTGCCTGGATTTCCCCCAAAATGCCGTGCCCCCGCGCCCCACTCAGGCCGACCGGGCGCTTTCTCCCTCTCGTTCTCTCCCCCTCCCAGGTCCTGGGTGACCTCATCGCTGA
>NW_009198640.1:20393-35572 GCF_000690835.1 Fulmarus glacialis | reverse complement strand
GGCGGCAGGGGCCAGCAGAGCTGGGGACAGGGGGGGATGGGGACAGCTGGCTTTGGATGACTGTCTCTTCCATCCTGCAGAGCGTCTGAACATCCAGATCGTGTCTGCCCAGAGCCGCACTGGCCTGCTCACGGCCCAGGAGGCCCAGCGTGTCCGGCAGCTACATGAGGAGAACCAGCAGTTCCTGCGCATCCCACGGAGGTGAGTCCTGCAGGGCCGGGCTTGGATCCCCCTCTGCTGAGTGGGCTCAGCCCCTCAGTGGCTGCAAGCCTGGGGACAGCCCTCTGCTTTGTCGGTACCCTGTTTTTGGGGAAGCCACTACCTAGCCTGTCTGCAGCACAGGTGCCTGCCTGCAGGTGCTGCCAGCCCATCTGACCTGGTTGTGTGGGTTTCCTGCTCAAAGCCTGGCACTGCTGGGGCTGGTGCGTCCAGGCCACCTAGTAAGCCTTTCCAGAGCTCTGTGCGTGGTAGATGGAGAGATGAATCCCCCATCTTAAATGCCCTACAAATCTTAGCTCAAAAAAACAGCTTTGTGAGATCTAGTGTGCATAGGGTAGCATCCTCTCAGCTAGCGGAGTTTAGAAGGAACAAGAAAACAGGTGTACTTAAAGCTGCTGAAAACAGGTGCATGCACATCTGAACTATAACCATCTCAGTGTAGCTGAATGTGTGGTGCCTGTGTTCTTTATGGATGTTTATTGCAGTAATGTAACTGGTCTGACTGCTACTTCTGATCACTCACTCCACAATGTGCTTGTTACAGGCCACAGTGGGATAGGACAACCAGTGCGGAGGACTTGAAGCAAGCTGAGAGGGAGAGCTTTCTTGAATGGAGGCGACAGCTTGCCCAGTGAGTATGCCCCTTGTGTCTGGGTAAGTAGCTGGTGGCATTTGGAGACTCAGGAAGCAGTAGGTTGTATTTATCCTTGCTGGACCAATAAAATTGATGTCTTGTCAGTAGCTCCCTGTACTTGTTCTGGAAGGCTGGACATCCCAGCCACGGTTCAGACACGTCTTTGTGGTGAGCTCTGCAAAGCGCTCTTGTGTGTGCGTGTTCTTGTACTGTTTACGGTTAAAATTCTTCAGGATGGAGTGTGATGTTCTGCTTTTGCCTGTGAAGTGGAGGAGTGGTGAATGTGTCCTCTAAGAGCATCAGTGCTGCTCTGAATAGAGTGCAGTGCTGCCAGCCTGCGTACAGCAGCTTGTGCTGGTCCGGCGCTGCATCTGCTGGCCTGGAGAGTTAGGTGGTACCTGCTCACACACTGCGAACCCGCGCTTGCTCTGAGTAAAGTCGTTCAGACAGTGGTAACAGCAAGTCAAGGATTGTTTAGAGCCATTTCGGGTACCATTTGTTATTTTTTCCAGGTGGTACTTGATTGAGCAATAACTGCTGGCATTTGGGATAACTTCTCTGGTTTATTATTGTGGCTCTGAAATTTCACAGGCAGACTTTTGATGAGTTTTTGCTCTTTCCGTCATTTACCACTTCTCCATTGGCATGATCAGGAGCCGTTGTGTCACTGCTGAACTAGTGCCACTGACACCAGTTTACCTGGGCGCTTGATCCATTTCCAAAACTAGCAGAAATCGTACTTATTGTATGAGTCTGATTTGATAGCTCTGTCTGAAACTAAAGCCTCCTGGATCTGAGGAAGAACTAGTGGTGTGCTTATTGCCTGACATGAGCCAAATATGATGTCTTTTTTCTGTTTTGCCCTAGCCTTGAGGAAGAAAAAAAGTTAATTCTAACCCCATTTGAACGAAACTTGGAATTTTGGCGTCAGCTTTGGAGAGTTATTGAAAGAAGGTAAAGTATATCACTATCCACTTTTAAAAAGTAATGTTTAATGTCTTTTCCTGAATTGAAGCTTTTGAGTCAAGCTTCAAGTGTCTGAGCACAGGAAAAACAATTACAGTTAGCAATGTTTTATTATCAGCACTGAAGTGATTTTGTTTTGAAGTGACCAAAATGTGACGTCAAAAAGGGCAGCTGCTTAGTGGTGCATGCTAGCTCTCAGCACTGCGGTTCTGCAGGGGGTTTGCTGCAAGTCTCTGATGATTCTTCAGATGCTGCTGCTTTTGGCCTCTTCTAGTATCTCTGTGTGGGAGGCCTCTTTTGAGAATGTGTCTTTGAGGTCTTTTGCCAAGATTAACCCTTTCTCCTCTTTCTCAACCACACAGCTGCAGCCTGACATTCAGGGGCAGGAGGCAAGGGTGATCAGCTAAATAACGTTGGGAAAGAAAGAGCTTCTTGGTCCTTGGCCTCTTGCCATGCAGAGAAATTGCAGCAGTACACAAAAGACAACAGCCTGTGATATCACAGAAATAGCTTTGTTTGCTCTGCCAAGCTGTAATACAATAGGAGTGCTATCTGCTATGTTAATCTAACTGGGGCATTTAATTTCACTAGTAATTAAGTTTGACATCATCTTGTCTGATTTTCCTAAAATTGAAAAATACTTCACCAGTGAGGTCATAGTGAGCTTGTCCTTTCACAGAAGTGGCTTTGTATGGGGTGCTGCTGGGCCTTTGGCCAGGAGAGAGCTGGGTCGGGAGCATCCACTATAGGGTATCATGATATGCAGTGTGAGTGTATTGTGTGTTTTGAGGTGGCTGGAATGTGTTATTAATGCCTTTCTGCTCTTGTTGGAGCTTTTTAGTTCATGTAGTGTGAAGATGCTGTCTCAGAATGGAACGGAAAAGTCATCCAGTCCCTTACCTTGCCAGATAATTTGATCTGTTGTCAGCCTTTTCTTGTGTTTGCTTCAAACTAGCTCCCAGCGGCGTGATTCAGTAACTTCTCTGTATCCCATCCAGTACCGTGGTGTCAGCTTTCTCTCGTATTGATCTTTGAATTTCTGTAACTGTTCAGTACCTCTTTGTACCCATGCAGCTTATGAAATGGCTCCCTTGGGGGGTTTATTGTGGGTTTTGTTTTTTTTTTTTTTAGTTTTTTCTTGTCCGCATGTAACCAACTGCCTAGTGAGGCTTGAAATTCTTCCATTCAGCCTGTGGTGTTCTGAAGCTGTCCTGAGTTAACAGAAATCCCTGTCAAACAAATAGAATCAGCATATGGCAAGCAATATTTTAAATTACCTGCCTGGAGAAGTTCTAGCGGAAGAGGCTGTAGTTAAATTTTGAAAAAAGAAGCATGGATGCTTCTGGTATCTGACGCCAGTGTGTTTAATTTGCGTGTAGAACTGATGAGTCTTGCTCATACATGTGGTGGCAACCTCGTGTCTGGATTTGAAAGATGTTTCCTAAAAGCTTGCATGGGGGAGCAACATGTTTTACTGGAGTCTTAAGACTATTCTTTCACTCTCCTATGCTTTTTGTGACAAGAAGAGTACAAAGGAGATTCTGAAATGCCTGATAGCAAATGCTTAGAATCTGCAGGTCATTTGTGGGAGACTTTGTACATCTTGCTCCATGCAAAGGAGACAACAGTGTTCCAGAATATCTTGCTGTGTAGGAAAACCACCTCTTCTTCCTCTCTGTAGCCACCCCAGCGCAGTTTGGGCATAAGAATAGACAGAAATAAAGTTGCGTTATCACAGTTTTTAGTAATGTTCTAAAGGATAGAATACCACTACTCTGGTTCTTGCCTGCTGGGCATTTCTGAAGGGTAGATAGATTGGCAAAACTCGTATGCTTCCTTTCCCCTTGCCGGCTGTACAGGAGAATCAGCCAAGTGAGGCAGAAATACTGTACAGCAGTACTGGCTTGTAGCGTAAGCATGGCTCTGTTGGGGCCTGTGGGATGCTGAGATGCTTTGTTAATTTAGTAAAGGTACTTAGTAGGATAACACAGTTAAAACCATTAAAATTCCAAGCAAAACCTAAAAGCGAGTAATGTGCTGTGCCTTGCTGCTTTCTTTGAGGCAAGGTAAGAAAGAGTACTGTATGGGGCTTTCTTTTATTTTTGCAGTGATATCGTAGTCCAGATAGTAGATGCTAGAAATCCTCTTCTGTTTAGATGCCAAGATCTGGTAAGTAAACCACTTTCTTGAATGTTGTCTTCATTTTATTTCCTAGAGTTTATATGATTTATTTTTTGTTTAACACATTCAGCCACCTTGAAGCTGTTCTGCTGTTGTGCCTAACTGGATTATTTATTTATGCAAGTATTCTGGCATCAAATTATTTTTCTGCAATGTTTTTTGATGTTTCACACAGAGCATTGTGGTTTTAGAGGCAGTTCTGCAGACATTGTATGGCAGATATTATACTGCTCCTCATTACCCACTAGAATTGTCTGCACTTAAAGGAATTGTTCTGTTTAAAAGCATAGTGGAATAAAAATGGGTGAGAATTACTGCGCTGAAAGCGAAGGATCAAGAATTATTGAAGTGACAACTTTGTAATGATAGACTATAGAACACTGTGCGTCAGTAAGATATGAAACTGCTCAAATAGTTGATCTTAAGAGCTCCTGCTGTGAGGTGCTGATTAATATCTCGTCGTAGCTCTAAGCAGACAAGGTGTTTGCACACATGGCCAGAAACAGCCTGTATTGCAGTAGCTGCATGCTCCAATTTGTTCTTGTAGCTGTCTGCTAAACACCAGTTCCATCTAGCCCAGGGTTATGGTAAGCTTAGCTACACTCGTGTGGAGCTGGATGGGGTAACTTGTCTTGCTGCTCTTATATCACCCTGGGGGGAGGAGGAGTCCAAACCAGAGTAGGAACTGAGCCTTCTCTTGTTTTCTTCAGGAAAGCTACGTTAAGGAAGTCAGCAATGACAAGGAGAACATGATCCTGATAAACAAAGCAGATTTGCTGAGTGAGGAGCAGCGGGCTGCTTGGGCACAGTTCTTTGAGAAAGAGGGCGTTAAGGTGGTGTTCTGGTCAGCTTTGGCAGAGTGCAAACGGCTATCTGGAGAAGCAAAGGTACTGTAGATGACCAGTTCCCACTGGATATGTGCTGGCTGCCTCATGATAACTTGCTTTTTAGTTTTGCTTGTGACATACCTGAGCACCGTTCTAGGAAAGGTACAGTCCTTGTCTCAAGGAAGGATTATTCTAAGGACCTATGTGGTTCTAAACCAGCATTTTAATGATTGATTCAGAGACAAAAGTGAGGAGAGTAAAATAGTGAACAAAGTGGTATGCCGTTTGGTTGCTGTTCATAGTGTTTGCAATTTCTCTTTCAAGGTTAATGACATGATAAATAATACTGAACTAGAATGTAAATTTGTTCTTTAAGGCTACTGATGAATAGCTTCAGAAACAGCCCTTGTAGATCTGTTTGCAAACTGTTAACTCATTGACAGAATTGGAATCCTTTCCAAGAGGGATGCTGTGAGGGATGTGGTTATCTGTACAGAGGATTTTTCTCTCCCAGGGAGGGGAGGTGTTTCTTAGAGAACGTAAAGTACCTGAGAGCTTTTCTTTGCCCAGTGGAACAAACTGTGCTGCTTCCCCAAGTTACGTGTTTTCAATAGATGGCACTTTCAGGTTTTATTGGGTTCATCTGTTACAGGCATCGCTATTTGGCTATGGAATATCCCAGATCTCCTTCCAAAAATACCTAGTCTGTTCAGGTTTACAGTCCTTGGATAAAATGTTTTTTACACATTGATTTAAAAGCAAGACTGAAAGTGTTAGTTCTGTTTTCTTTTTTGGAAAGAAAGGTCAAAATACTATTGTTATGAAAAGGTCTTTCTTTTTGAATGTGAACTATTAGCAGGGAAGAAATGTAAAAAGTTGGACTGAAAACAAGACAGCTTGAAATTATTTTAATGAAATATTTAGACCTGAAACAAAATGGCTTTGTGTTCTGAACATTTTGAAAAATTTACATGCATTCCTGTTACTAGGAACACTTGATAATTAAAAAAAAAAAAAAATTTGCTGGGCTCTGCTGCTGCTGTGTCTAAGGATGCTGTGGGTGTGTGCGCATTCAGAGTTGTGCTTCTGGAGAGAAACCTCTAACGACTTCAGAATGAAGCTAACAATGCCTCTTGGAATAGTTTTGCCATTCTCCTAAAATGGGCTAGTTGTTTCTACATAAGACCCCTAAAAAACTTGTGTGATGTGTAAGCAGTGAATTGTTGGTCCTTGGGATCTGGCTGATGAAAACAGTTGCCTGCACTGCAGCAGTTGCAGTCAACAGCAAGACTTAGTGTTGTCTTTACATTTCTTTCCATGAAATACTGTTCACGCAGGAACTAGACACTGAAGATGTAGCAGAGGACCTGAGTGATTCTGAGGATGGAAGTTCCAGTCAAGAAGATGACGATGACACACCACAAGATAGCACAGAAAGCACATCCACAGGCAATGCTTTGCAAACTGTAAATCACGTTCTGGTGAGTGATGATGACAGTAGTGATGAATATGAAGACTGTGAAGATGATGAAGAGGAGGCCTGGCAAACCTGTTCTGAAGATGAAGGCGGGGACAAAGTAAATGCTATTGCCCCAGAGAGGATAGAAAGCAGGACTGATGGTGCTGCAGTGCAGCATGTAGTGCAGGAGCAGAACAGGAACATCAGGAACTTCAGCCATCTGGTACAGAGAAATGAACTGCTGGAGATATTCAAAACCATGCACAATGGACCAAGGGTGAAGGATGGGGAAGTAAATGTTGGGCTGGTGAGTTGGACTTTGTGCTTAAATGGAACTTGCTTAATCTAAATTTTAATTCCATATACCTTCCATGGGAAAAATTCATCCTGTAGCCTGGCTTCCTATAAGGGTAAAAAAAAAAATAGCAAGCACAAATTACTGAGGGTTTTGTGCAGAGATTAATTTTGAAGTTCCTGGAGCTCAGCATTCCCCACTGCTTGCCTTAATTTTTTTTAGTACATTTTGTTAAAGTACTTTTGTGTCAGAGCTCTGCTGGTCTTCTGGCATTGCCCTGCCTGATACCACTGTTACCATTCTACTTCTTTGTCGTCTAGGTGGGTTACCCTAATGTTGGCAAAAGTTCGACCATCAACACAATCCTTCGAAATAAGAAGGTGTCAGTGTCTGCTACACCAGGCCGTACGAAACACTTTCAGGTATTGCTAACAAAGACCATTAATCTTTTTATTTTAATTTTTTTTTCCCCCCAGTGGAAGAGAGCTTCATTATGAACTAGTTGTAACCGAGTGGAGTCACTGAGAACTTTGTTTGCCAACCTGAACTCTGCCCAGCAGAGTTTAGGTTCACGAGGGGTGGGCTTGATGTATATAATTTTGGAACTATAGTTCTTGCTTCCAAACTCTTGCTACAGTTTGAGAGTCACTCATGAGAGCTGCTGTGCAATGGGAGATATTTTCCATCTCCAGATTTTATTTAAGTAGCTTGGCCCTTCTTTTTTCAATGCCAGTCATGAGGAGAGAACCTCTGAAAAGTGAGTGCTCCTCTGAATAGCTTAAGGTCAAGCTTTCAAACCATCCTTTTTGTCCGCAGTCTAATTATGCTGCTGTTTTCATATTGATCAAGCTCTTAATTTTGAGGTAGCAACTCCAATGCTATAATGAGCATTGTGGGATTTGTACTTGTGCAATCTCCTACCTGTTTCAAAAGGTCCAACATAGTTAAAGGTTTCAGGAGTGCTTTCTCCTCTCCCATCAGATTGGAGAGCTGAAGATCTTGCTGCCCCCATCTGGACACCTTATTTATGAACCTTGGAAGTGCTGCTGTCTTCCACATCAGATTTCCTTAATTCATTGGCTGGGGCCAGCAGGGCAGATGTCTGTGTTAGTAGAATTTCTGCTTATTCTCATGTGCATCCTTGTTCCATCTATGCATTTGATTATTTTGTTTTGTTTTGTTCCTTTTTGCTCCATGGACACTGACTTGCTTTGGTGAACTCATCGGTTATTTATTGTGTAGACCCTGTATGTGGAGCCTGGCCTGTGCCTATGTGATTGCCCTGGTCTGGTGATGCCATCTTTCATCTCTACCAAGGCAGAAATGATTTGTTCTGGAATTCTGCCTATAGACCAGATGAGGGACCATGTCCCACCCATTTCTCTAATATCCTTTGCATGGGGTTTGTGAGAGTGTCTGCAAGCATTGGATCTGGAGTATGCAATGTAGCATGTTCCAGCCCTGCATTGAGGGTGGTGGGGACACACATTGGATAAAACAGCCCTGCTGTGTTGGTCTTTCCCCATCTCATATCAAGTTTGTCTTGTGTCAAACTTGCATCGTTTTTCTGGTTTGCAACAAAATCCAAAAGTCATTCTTAATGTGTCCTCGTGGAGTGACTAGGGCAAGATTACTTGTGTAGCTGAAAATCACCAGATGGTTTCCTTCACTAGCATACATTTGCCAGCATATCCCACGAAACGTTTTGGAAGCAACCTATGGAATAAACATCATAAGGCCAAGGGAAGATGAAGATCCAGATCGAAAGCCAACAGCTGAAGAGCTGCTAACAGCATACGGATGTGAGTGATGATCCCTTTAAAACCTATTGCCTCCGGTCTGTGCATGGTCCTGAACATGGCCTTAGGAGAACTTTTTAAAGTTAGGCCCAACTCAGGTTTGTCATGCATTGAACCTCCCCATTAGGACCTGCCCTTCTCTCAGGAAGGGCCTTTGTTAACAGCTAATCTCGTGTTTGTTGCAGTAGTGCTTTGCCAGCTTTGTCTGACAGATGTAGTGATTGTGTTGAGGATGTTGGTGAAATGCCCTGCCAGTCTGTGTAGTGTGATGCTCTCATCCTTTTAGATACCTCCCATCAACTGTGTCTTGAATTAGACTTTGAAGAATGCAGTGAAGGTTTATCTCCCTTGTCTGATTCTCTGATGCAGCTAATCTTCTCTGGCCTTAAAACAAAAATAAAAAACTAGCAGGTTTTCTGGTGTCAGGGAGATGCCGGCTCTCATCATTCCTTTCAGGTTAGGATGCTTCTGCACTACCTCTACAGTCAGCAATGTTCCCTTTTTTCCCTGCTTTCCCCAACAGAAGCCTCCCGCTAAGGGAGTTTTTCTGAGAAAGGATACAAATGTGCAGCTAGGCAGCAGAGAAGAATGTATTAATTCTCTTGTTGCACTGACACAGAATGTACTTTGGATTTGTCTTCCAGATATGAGAGGCTTTATGACAGCTCATGGACAGCCAGACCAGCCGAGATCAGCTCGATATGTGTTAAAAGACTATGTCAGTGTAAGTGTTTCCTACATCTGGGTTTTCTTTTCTGATAGGAGGTGAATTGAAGGTTCACTGGGGCATGAAGGAGCACAATAAAGTAAATTCTATCTCTCTGGATAAAATCACCATATATCAAAATACTCTTTAAATTGGGCTATTTTTATGTTTCAAAAGAATAAATGGAATTTCTCAAGCTGCTTAATCTTAAAAAAATGATTGCTTAGAAATATGGTGCTAGCTAAATAAATTATCATATCTCTAGAATAGGCAGCAGATACTCAGGAAACGAACCCATATTGTATAGTTGGACGAGTTGGACTGCAGTTCTGAGTGTTGTAATACTGCATGCTTCTACAGCACCTCTTGGCAACTTATTGTTCCGTACTTCTTAATAGGATCCTCCAGTACTCCTGAAAGTTTTGCACTGTATTGTTTGCAGCTGGACATTGCAGCTGGAAATGGTGCTTTGAAGTAGAGGTGGAACAGTACTTTAACTTAGAAGTCAAGCCAGTTGTTGCCTGGGAAGAGAAATAAAGTGTACCGATAGTCTGCCAGTGTGAGCCCCTGGACTTCCAGGGCCCTTCTTAGGTTTGGAGTTGTTTTCTTTCCTCTCTGGGTCTCTCTCTGAGTTTTTTTGGTAATAACTGTATCCCATTGCTTTCACAGGGGAAGCTGTTATATTGCCATCCACCTCCTGGCATTGACCCAAATGGTTTTCAGCACCAGCATCAAATATGCCCACAGAGCAGAACTGTGCAGGCCAGTGGACAGGTGAAGCCTGAGAAGAACACCAAAGCAAAACAAATTGAAAATGTGGTGGACAAAACATTTTTCCACCAGGTAAATTCTGGAGATTTATTCTAGGAGTTTTTACAGCAGCACTGTAAATAATAGCTTTGAGGATGGAGGGGTGCTGGGTTGTTAATGGTGTTAGATGCCATTGGCATCTGCACTTAATTTTTATCCAAGAGCTCTCTGTTCTTTTTATGATCTCCTAAATCACTGGGAATGTCCTAGGTGACTGAAAGATAGCTAATGAGGTGCGCATAGTTGATTTTTAAAAGATCCGTGGGGTGACCCTCATCATTATGGTCCTAACATCAGTCTTGAGCAAACAGGAGAGTGACTGGGAAGAAAGACAAGGAAGGAGGATGGTGTGACACAGCAACCGACCAGGAACATGGTTTTGGACTAACAGGTCCTTCAAACTTTTCTTTCTTGAGGTGATGTATTTAGGGGACATGATAAGCTTCTTTAAGACAATTGATTTAGTACTACGTGGTTGTTTTGACTCAGAACATGAAATCAGATGAAAAGAACACAGAAACAGATTTAAAATCTAATTCAGAAATCTCAAAATGAAGTGGAAAATGGAAATTTCTCTTAACTTGTGTGCTTCTTGTTAGGTCCCAGAAGGATCTGTTTTGCCCCTACACTACTGAAAAAATGTATTAATCACCTGTAATGAGATGTCAGATCCATAACTGATTAAGTCTGCATACCTGACAAAGATCAGGACAGGGTGTGTTTAGCAGCGAGGAGGATGGGTCATAGAGAGCATGATCCGTTCTGCTTGGTTAGCTGGATATGAACAGTATTTGTTTCAGCACAGCTAAAGATGGTCATGCATTTTGAAAACAAGAACTCGGGCCCTTTTGGAAAACAGTGAGCTGTTTTGGAAAGCTATGACCTGAAAAGAATTTTTGGGATTACCAGACTCTTCCTCTGGCTGCCCGGAGTGCTGGCACGAGCAGTGAGCCCCGGCAGTGCTACTCATGCTCCAGACTTGAGCAAGTTATTTTAGTCTCTGGCTTTCACAGACGCCAGATTTATTTGCAAAGACAATTTGTTGTGTGCAAAGCAGAGACTGTGAGAATTGATCCTAGCGCCATAGCTAATGTCTGTCAGAGCTCGGTGTCTCGTCAACACTCTGCCTCTGCTTGCAGTGGTAGACACTGAGGACCTGGGGCAGCGAGACATGGCTGCAGACAGAACTGGAGCGTGCTGGCAGGCTTTGACTCAGCTGCGTGGTGTGACCTTTCCTGCAGCTCTGGAGCTGGGGGCTGAGCAGGTCTGGTAGGGTTTGAGCTTGCCTGTGTCTGTCTGGTTTTAGTAACATATCACAGTTCCTTGTGGTTAAGTATCTTCTCATTGGTCACTGGTGATTATATCTTCTCTTCCAGGAGAACGTTCGTGCCCTGATGAAAGGGGTTCGGGCTGCAATGGGATACCGGCCCGGCAGCGGCCTCGTGCCTGTGACTACGCCCAATTCTGGGAATGTGGTAGGAAAGCCCTGGAAAAAACATGGAAACAGGAATAAGAAGGAGAAAATTCGCAGGATCACTAAGCACCTGGAGGCTTAGCTGTGGCTCTGGTATCTGGCCTTTCCGGGGCAGGGACTGCACTGTCCTGCAGGCCTGAACTGAGGGGGGAAAAAAGGATAAGCGGGCATCGCTAGCTCACCTGGGAATTCTGTGCTGTGGATTGCCCTGGGCAGGGGATAAGAGTGGGGTCTGATAGTTGGAGCTCATCCCTTCCAAGAACAAAAGAGACCTGGCCATTCGTGTTATCTGGAAGCCAGCCCAGACGGTTGACTGCTGCTGAAACGTCCTTTCAATCGGAGCAGATGGAGCCATGCGGGAATGTTTTTTTCCTTCCATAAAGGATGTATTTTATAGCTGTTGGGATCAAAGCAAGCCCTGTAAAACTGACTAAAATCTTTAAACAGTTGAATCTCAATGAGTGATGTTTGTTACATTCTGAGATGCTATTGCTCATCTTTTTTTTTTTTTTTTTTAGTGCTTGTTTGTTGATTTGACAGAACACTTTAGTGTGCTGAAAAATGAGGTAAAAGGATCTCTATTGCCCTCTTCCTTGTCTGCTATAGCAGCCCTATTCTGTAGAATCCAGTATTGAAACCACTTCCTATCTCCTAGCTTAAGGCAGAGCAGAGCATGGCATACCATGCAAGGAAAATGCTGCTTTTATGTCCTTCACACTGAGCTGGTATCAGTTGTTTTTCTGTGTGACTTCCCGTTGGTATTTTAAAACATTAGCTCTGTATGACTGGCCAAAAATCTGGTGCTAATTTTTCCTTAAATATATTAGAGATTTTACTTCCTATATGTTCTATATGTGCCATGTTCTGTCTCGCTGGCCTGTTAGCCATTGACCTAGTTGCAGAAGTGTCATAGTAGCAGATTTTAATGCGTACATTAGTATTTGATGCTAAAAAGACTGTACTTACCTGGGGTCAGACTTAAGTGAGATTTACTCCTTGGTTGCCTTGCTGAGAAAATGTTTGTGCACTTGTCAGTGCTCTTCAGTCCTAGTCCAGCACAGGGAGTAATGATAGGACTGGAAAGGCTGGCAAAGACAACTTGTGCTTTGTTTTTAGGTGGTGAAGCAGAGTAACAGATGACGCTGGTCTCTGATACTAAAAAAAGGGATTGCCCGTCTTGTAATTTTGTGCTTTTCAGGCCTTAAGTGTGGGTGGAGAGATGAAAGGAACTGCTGAGCAGCAGATGTGGGGTGTGCAACCAAGCTGGTTTTGGATTTGTGACCCTTTGTGTGCTTGTCCTTTTCAGCCAATTTGCACTGTGTATGTGGAGAGTCCCCTGACAGCAGAGCTGTCACCTCGGCTCCTGCTTCCCCTGGAGTCCCTGCTCTCAAATCTTAATTACATCACTGGAGGGAAGATATTTCCCTGCCACTTGTAAAACTAAAGCATAATTATACTGAATGAATACGGTCAATGGTATTTTAAGTCAGTGTTCCATAGTGGAAAGCAGATTCTCAGGAGATACTGTTTAATCTGGTTCTCCTGGAGAAGGTGATTTTTGCCTTTGTTTCCTGAAGAGGTTGTGCCCTGGCCAAATCAGTCTCTGATCAGACTTTCCCCACCCTGCTTGGAGGGATGGTTTCTGCTTTTGTCCCTTATAATACTTCAGGGACTGATTGCTCGGAAATGCCCGTTTCTTTTTGTCCTGTCTTGTGTGAAGGTATTATCTGTCAAATTACCTGTCAAACTGAAGTTGGGGTATCCTTTATTGAAGTTTTACAATATTTTTGTCTATTCTATTTCCTTCAAAGCATTTTGAATTCTTTGTTCTTGATGCACATACCTGGGTTTCCTTCTTTTGCCCTCTCAGCCCTTTCCTGCCATCTGGGTCTCCATGAGCCTCCTTGCTGGACAGGCTGTGTCCTGGTGTGGACACTTGCAAATCTAGTGAATAACAGCAGTCCCCAGGGCCTGAGGCTTGGGACGACTCTGCTTGTTGCTTACGGAAACCTTTGGCCACAAGACCTGCCAAAACACTTGCAGTGTTTGCCTGAGTGAATGGAGGATAATGTAAATAAGACCGAGCAAATAATGTTTGCTCAGGTTTGCTAAATGCAGACGGCTCCTTGCTGTGCTAAAGGACTCTTGCCTTGATAGAAGAAGGACCATAAACAAGAGTTGTGGACCTAAAGGCCTGTTAATATTTTATGCTGCTATTGAGCAGCGGGCAAACTAGGTAATAGGCAAGGATCGTGGTTAAATTAATGCTTTCCTGTGGTGGTTTGTTCTGTTGCTGAACTGCATCCGCCCTGCCCTACCCTTGCTGGGGAATGCCAGCCGGGCTGTGTTGACAGCTCAATACAGCGCATACGGGCAGCTGGCAGGCATGAGGCAATGGGGGGACTGCTCTGTTGTCAGGAGCCTGCACAAAGGAGGCGTTGTGCTTCGCCCCGGCCACCTGCTGAAGGAGCCTCTCTCTGCTGCTCCCATTGCTTTCCGCAGAAGCCAAGTTTCCATTTTTGAGTGTTGTTTTCTTAAAGCGCCTTGTGCATGTAGAGAGAACGTGTGGGCTGCAACTGGCTCCAGTCTGTTCTTTGGGATCCGCAGCACTTTCAGCACCCCAGCGGTCTGCCTCCCCTTTTACAGGGCTTTGCTTTATAATTAAAGCAGTTCATTTTCCTGGCTGATGTCATTGCCTGCTGCACTGATACCTGCAGCAGAAGCGCAGAGCTGGCTTGGGAGTATGGTTTGAAGCTGAACTTCGCTTTTACGGTATCTTGCGCTTGCATCATGAGCTACAGTTTTCCTCCCAGCAGGGCAGGAGCTGGAGCTGCGCTTCCCCTCCAGGTCTCTTCTGTCCAGTTTAGGGAGCCCTAGTCCAACAAGGAGTCTGCTCCCAGCAGCGTGTGGTGCTTTCTACCCTGGGGGAGCTGCTGGGTGCTGTACCTGCAGGGCAGTGCTGGCAGGCCGTGGTGGCACTCCCTGCCCAGGGACGGTTGGAGCCAGCCATGTAGGGGACACTGGCCGTGGGGCACAGAGGCTCTGCGGCCTGGCCAGCGGTTTGCCTGGCCGGGGAGCCGGGCTGCGTGTCGTGGGGGCTCTGGATGCTGGCTGCGCTGTGCTGGATCGCCGCCCGCTTGCTGTAACTCCCCGGGGCTGGGCTGAGCTGCGGGAGGCTGCGGGGCTGCTCTGCTCCGACATCCTGCAGTGTTGAGCACGGCTGGAGCAGCCCGTCCCTCTTTTTTTTTTTGGGTGCCCGGGGCTGGCGGCAGGCATCTGTCCTCTGCCTCCTGTACAGCTTCCTGGGCCACAACTGCAACACAGTTGGAGTGCTGCTTGCTAGCCAGCTTGACATCCAGGTGGGCAAGGCCCCCCTGACCCTGCCCAGATCTCCTCTGCAGCCGTGGGACCCACACTTGCCTGCCAGAAGTGCTGCTCTGCTGCCCTGGCGTGCTGAGCCTGGAGGGGGGAGGATTTTGGCAGCCTGGCTCAAGATGGCACAGCAAATGCAGCCTCTCGTGTGGGAAGCTGTGAGCTGCTGCCTGAGGTTTTGCATTTTAGGGAGGTTCAGCCTCCCTGTGCTGTCATGTCTCCCCAGATCCTCACAGGCACCTACATGGCTGTGGCCGACATCATCCGCTTCCTGCTCACCCTCTTTCCTCCGTGCCCACCTGAGCCCCAGAAGACAGCAGGTCTGTGCAGAGGTGCCCCTCCTGCCATCGGTGCAGGTCAGCGGCAGCCTGCTCCGAGCTGAGGGCTTCAGGGAGCACTGTGTGCCCCCGGCTGGGCAGCCTGGCACGGGCACCTTG
>NW_009198640.1:19711-20084 GCF_000690835.1 Fulmarus glacialis | reverse complement strand
TGTGAGCGCCCCTCTCTTCGCCCCCCCGCCCAGGTTGGGGTGGGCAGGGGGCAGAGCCTGGGCGAGCACAGGCAGGGTCGATTGTATTTTCCCCTTTAGCACCCCTGGAGCTGGCGTTTCTGCTTCCCAGGGCTTCGTGTGCCTGGGGTGCCCCAGGCTGGCCCAGGGGTGCTTTGTGGTCCCCCAGGACCCATCCCAGCCCCTGCACCCCAGGGGGTGGGAGCTGGGAGAGGCAGCCCCCACACACCGTGGCACTTCTGGTCTGGCAGGAGGGGGGTGAAGTCCTTGGGATCATCAGGAGCAGCTGGTGGGGACTGGGCTCCGGCTGGGTGGGGTGCGCTGGGTGCTCTCAGGGTGGGCTGGGATGGGGGAG
>NW_009198640.1:19189-19571 GCF_000690835.1 Fulmarus glacialis | reverse complement strand
AGGCCTGGCATGGCTGCCCTTATGCCCCCAGTCCCAGGCAGGGCTCCCCAGCTGTGACGGTGACTCCTGTGTCCTGTTGCAAAAGCCCTGGGGGGATGTGGGGTGCCCATGCCCCCTGTGCAGACCCTCCCAGCTGCTTGGTCCTCAGGGCAGCTGCAGGGTTTGGCACAGCAGCCCCCTTCCCAGTGGGGTGCAGGGTCCCCATGCTGGCTGCGGCAGTGTCCCCGTCTGGGGACGGGGTCCGCGGCTCCAAAGCAGGCTGTGGGTGGCTCAGTGCAGGGGGAGGCCGCGCCCGTGGAGGTGGCTATGGGCCACCCTCTGCTCGGCCGCAGCCAATGTCCTCTACGCAGCAGCGATTGTCACCCACAACCCGCAGCCTGCA
>NW_009198640.1:13867-19127 GCF_000690835.1 Fulmarus glacialis | reverse complement strand
ATGTGGCCGTATCCTTTCCCAGCTCCTCTCCCGGGGCTCTTGGCTGAGATGAGGAGGTGGACGAGGCACAGCTCCTCTCCTGGCCCCAGTGCCCGGGCTGTGGGACTGGCGTGAGGTGGGGGATCTGCTGTCACTCCAGAAATACCCTTAACGGGGGCTCAGCTCCTGTTTCTCGCCTGCACGGCCAAGAGCCAGATGGGCCAGTGGGTTGTACCAGAGGTCCCTGATGCCTGGGCCCTCCTGGCTGGAGAGGGGGAGGAAGATGATGGGGGAGCAGAGGAAGATGAGGGTTTTTTTCTGGTTGAAGGGTGGAAAGGAGAGCTGCCCTGCTCAGCAGCGTTACTGCTCTGCCTCCCCAGGGGAGGGTGGAGGGATGTCAGGGGCCAGGGCCCCCGCGGAGGGTTAGCATGCTGCAGGGCACAGCTGGCACTGGGAACGTCACCCTCACCGCAGGGCCATGCGCATTTTCCTGCTATGCTGACCTGGGAGCAGCTTGGCGTTGGTGTGCAGCTCCCACGTGCTCCCCTGACCCCAGTGGTCACTGCGAGGGGAGGGGGGGCTGGCGGGGGTCCTCACCCTCCCCATTCCCTCTGCAAGGTGGGGAGGGGTTGGCTGCAGGATCCAACCGTGTCAGCTCAGCACCACCCTGCACCTACCCAGGTCCCCAGTTCTTGGTGTGGCTAGAGTGACACTACTGTTGGATGGGGATGGGTGCCATGTCCCTTGGTGCAGGCTGTGGTGTGGGCGCAGCTCTCCTGGTTGTAGCTGACGTGGCTCGCTCTCCTTTGCAGGCTGCAAACTGGGCCCCACTTTACATGTTTCCAAAACCAAATCTGGGCGCAGGATGGTGGCAACCAGCCACTGCCTAGACCTGATGATGGTGCAGCAGGTGAGAGGCTGCTGGGGCTTGGTGCACTCCTGGGGCTGGGGCAGGATCCGGGGAGTTCAGGGATGTTCTTGCCCCTCTGGCAGAGAATGGGATCTCTGCGGATGGCTGTGGGGGGAGTGGATGCATCTGCCTTGCTGTCCTGCACAGCACAGATAAAACATCATCCGCAAGCTGCTGGTTTAATGTGAGCCCCGAGGTGCTGAGCACGCACTGGCGCTGCTGCATTTTGGTGCTCTCCCCAGTGATGTCTCCCTTTGGTGTTCTCCTCTTGCTTTCTGTCACCTTTCAGACTGGTCACGGCATGGCAATGCTGCCCAGGGATGCACAGACGGGTGCAGCAGGGCCTGTGCCACCAGAGCCCCCTGCCTGCCCCTGGCTCCCAGAGCTCCTGCGTGCTGGCCTCTCCTCATCCAGCTCCTCCGATGCTGCCTCCATCAACTTGGAGCTCGAGGTCAGTGCCTGCTCCTGGCTCTTTAGATGCTGTTTCTTCTCCTTCTGGGGCTGTGCCCTGTTGTACATGAAGGCATTCACCTCATATGGTGACAGTCCTGGCACTGGAGGCAGATCTAGAGCCCTGTTCAGATGGGTCCATCCCAGAGCAATGCCCAGGATGCTGCTGAGGCTGCTTTGTAGAGCAGAGCTCAGAAAAGGAGCGTAGAGACTAGTTTATTCTGTCAAGGCATGGGTGAACCACCACAGCATCTCTGCATGCCCTTGCACGAGTGTGCCAGCCCTGCTCGCAGCCTCGCCTGCCCGCCCGGGGAGTCTCCATCCATGGCTGCTCCTGAAAAGGCTGGAGCCAGGGTGAACTCCAGACTGTCCCAGGCTCACTCAGAAGTCTTTTTACTCTGGCTGAGCTGTAGCTGGCACAGCCCTGCGGAGACGCCGCTGTGAAATGAGGGGATTTCACAGGGCTTCTGTTGGTAGTGTTACGTTGACCCTTCTCTTTCCTGTCTGCCTATGAGTTAGTGGGGTTTTATTATCAGGAGAGGGGCAAGACCTGTACCTTTTCAGAGCTTCTCTGCTACCTCCTGGTAGTCTTGCTTAGTTTCTCCTAAGGGCTTTTCCATTTGGGCTGCTGCTGTTGGCTGCCAGAGGGTTTCAGTGCAGGTCTCCCTGGTGCAACACTGGCCCCAGTTCTGCCCTGGAGGTCCAGAAAGCTGGGACTGTCCTTCACACGCAGGACTTGCTGTTGCATGTCAGAGCTGCTGCCTAGGCTGTCCATCTACTAGAAAATGTGCTTTGCATGGTCTCTTGGGGGACAGCAATATTTTTTACTCTATCCCTGAAAATGGAAGCGTTGTAGGTGAGCAAGTGAGGGGGATGCCAGGATGCACTCACCACTGCCCCGCTGTGCGGCACAACGGCTCTTCTAACGCTGCGATCCATGGCAGGTGATGTACAAGCCTCACTTGCCTCAGCTTTGCAGAGCCAGCACACAAAAAAAGTCCTTTTCCCATCTGCAGACCAGGCAGGGTCACGGTCAGGTTTCTCTGATCTCTTCCTGACATCTCAGCACAAGGATCAGTGGGATGATGACTTTTGCACCAGGGAGTCCCGCAGCGAGGGGCTGCCGTGCGTGCACCTCGCCAGCTTTCTGCAGTCACAGCCTGGTCCAAAAATACTTCATTATTCCTCTGGAGGAGGCTGAAATCCTTCTCTCCTGCCGTTAGGGGCCGGCCTTTCCAAGGCAGAGGGAGGACAGCCTTGGCCACGCAGGCAGGCATCCCCAGTGCAGCAGTGCTGGGTCCCGTTGCAGTTAGGGATCCCAGAAGAGGTGCAGGTCCTCGGGGACTCCCCCGGCACCAGCCCTGCAGAGCAGCGCATGAACTAGCTGTTCCAGACAGCCCGCTCGAGAAGGTGGTCAAGAGGACCACGGTGGGCAAAGCAGCTCTTGCCTTGGCAAGTCAGGAGCTGGGTCCAGGGCCTCTCAAGCTGCTTCTGCTGAAGTTAAGCAGCTCTTTCCTGGTTGTCCATTGCTTTAAAGTAAGAAGCAGCCTTTTTTTTTTCTCTGCTCAATGCTCCTTCTCTACTCCCATGAGCTTTAAGCCATTGCCTGGCCCCAACAGGTTCCTGAACCCCATGTGTCTGAGAGGAGCAGTGATGTGCTCTGCCACCCCCTCTGTGTGGTGGCTTTAGTCCAGCTTTTTTCCTAAGTTTGTCTTCTTTTTTTTCCCCTTTTGCAGCAGAAATATTGGAGAAAAATATCACTGGGCTGCTGGGAGAGAGGCAGGGAGCAACACAGAGCACCTCAGAGTATAATTTCTAAGAGCTAAATGCCTGAGGTGCCCAAGACATCTTGGGACATGAAGAGAGGTCATGGTGAGGACATGTTTTTTTTGAGTCAGAGGAACTCTGCCCCAGTGTTTTTTCTTGCTGTAGCTGTGGGAAAAGGGTGTCCCATGGATGGTGTCAGGGGCGGGAGGGCTGCGCTTGCTGGGTGGAGCAGACTTGGGTTTGCACTCCTGGAAATGTCCCCCTCTGATCCCCAGCCCCTTGTCACTTGGGAGTCAGCAGTTGAGGCAAAGAAACAGAAACATTGTCGTGTCCCTGACGGGAAGTTCCTGCAGTCCAGCAAGGCTTTTGCTGCCTGCACAGAGCAAAGGGAAGCTGGAAGCCTCTGCAGAGCCCCTTTGTGTTCGCTGGTGCTGGTGAACCAGCTGAGCTTCATCTGGGGCTTCATAGCGTTTTTGGCAAAGGTTGTCTCTGCTTGGTGGCTCTCGGAACCGGCTGTGCTCGCAGCAGCGCAGCGGGATGCTCAGGAACCGTTCCTGTGGGGTTCCCAGGGAGAAGGGGTTCTCCCTCTCTTGACACACTCTGTCTCGCTCAGCCCATGCCTTGTGCTCCTGAGCCCTTTCCTCACATTGCCTGGGTGGGGAGGGAAGCGCGTGAGAAAAATGGAAACCAACATTGTTCTGCTTTGAGCTTTGCTTGTGTTGTCGTGGAGAAAGGGAGAACCAAATATTTTCTAGTTTCAAACATAGCCAATTCCCCTTTCTGCTCCCACAGGGAGCAGGGCTGCCCGGGGCTCCCTCGCACCCGGCTGTGGCACCGCCTGATCCTTTCTCTTCACAGTGGGACTTTGAAGACATGATGGTGCAGTGGAGCTGGCCCAGCGCTGCTGCTCAGCCTCGGTCTGTGCTGTGCCCAGCCATCTTTGGACAACCTGCAGCCCCTCTGAGACGCCCCGAGCATCTGTCCCCCTGGCCGAGCAAGCGGTAAACAGCAGGAGGTGCTTCCTCGGGGCTCCTCTGGGAGAGGTGATAAGCTCTGGGGTGCCATCACAGGCTGCCATCCAATGCTGTGCCAAGAGCACTGCCTCGGTGGAGCGGTGACAGCTTCCAGCACCTCCTTGCACCCTTGTCCTGCTGCAAAGGGGTGTGGGGGTCCCCATTCCCTGCCACTGTTGGCGGCACTCCCTGGGATTGGGGCTGCGGAAGAGGTGCAGCCTCACGGCTGGGTTTAAATCCAGCAGTCTCCTCTGGTGGTTGGGCTGGTGTTTTCCCTAGCATTGGGGGTTACAAGCCTGCCCAGTCTGCTCTGCAGACTCTGGAATTGAAGCCTGCTGATCCACCCACCAAGGCAGGAGATGGGGACAGTCCCCACTGTGGCTTCCTGTTGGTGGCTGCCACGCTTCCCGGTCATCCCTGACTGCTGAACACTAGCACTGTGAGCCAGGGACAAGTGAGACAGAACCCCAGCTGGAAGGTTGTATATGTCTTAAGTGCTGTACATGGGGACTGACCCATTGCTCGTGGTCTGCCTGCCAGGTACCATCTGCTCCCACCGACTGCCGTAAGGGAGAGCACTGCCAAGTCCTGCGATGGGGAGGTGAATTTCTTGCCCTGAGATGATTTTGTGCCTCAAAATGTGTGTGGTGTAGACCAGGGGAAGCTGCAGAAACGTGGGAGCCCATGCAAAGGTCAAGAGGGAGCCGCTAGTTTGCATTCACAGTGCTGGACGCCTTCAAGTGCCTCGGGCCCCATGTACGCTGGCGAGGCTGCAGCTGCAGTGCGGGGATCCCCAGGACCCTGCAGCCCACACTGGTAGATTTGTTGCACATGAAGCGCTGCTTTGCCTCAAACCTTGTCCCTATCTTTCAAATCCATGGGCTGTATCCTGCTGCCCCAGCCCAGGGATGCTGGGAGGGGAAGCCCTGGGTGTGCTGGGCACTTGGCTGGAGCAAGAGGATCCAGGACAGGGACTTGGGGACCTGCTGGCTGCTCTCCTGCTCCTCTCTGTAACACAGCATGGGGGAAGAGAAGAGCTTCCCACACGGGAGAGCATTGGAGAGCACAACTGGGGCCAGTTTGATCCCTGCAGCCAGAGCTTAGCTCTTTGCCCCAGGATGGGTGGTGGTGGCTCCTACAA
>NW_009198640.1:13260-13843 GCF_000690835.1 Fulmarus glacialis | reverse complement strand
TGCCCTGCCAGTGTCTCCCACAGTCTTTTCTGAGGTGTTGGTGGCTTGTAGCTGTCCTTCCCTCCCAGTGGCACACATCCTGCCCTGGCCTCTGGGCTCGGTTCTAGCTAAATAAACCGGAAGGAAGAAAGAAACGGAAGACCATGGTGTTTCAATGCCATGGTCAAATCTCATCAAGCCATGCTGCCTGGCGCTGCTATCCCTCCAGGTGAGCAGCTGAGCTGGCACCTGCCTCGGGCAGTGGAAAATGCATGGCTCTTCACAGGGTGAGGCGTAGCAGGGTGAGGATGGGGCCCCGGGGCGGCCAAACCCTGCCTGGTTTGCCTGCAGCAGCAAAAGGAGCCTTTGCAGAGCTCCTGCTGATAAGAAGCGCCTGCATTCACGTTTCCAAAGGCCCAAGCGAATTGCTGAGTGGCGAGGCTCAGAAATCCAGACGCCAGACAATGGAAAGGCTGGAAACATAAAGGAAAGGAAATTCTTCTGCTGTATTGCCTTTCCTATGGCGATAAGATAACCCAAAGTGAAACTCTCCGTTGCGCTGCAGACGGTGGGGTGGGCACCTCAGCCGCTTTCGAAAGTGGCC
>NW_009198640.1:10555-13212 GCF_000690835.1 Fulmarus glacialis | reverse complement strand
GCCCTCGCACGGGTGCGCAGCGGGCAGCAGTGTTTGCGGTGCTTTCCAGTGAGTCTTGGAAGCAACAGGTAACCTGGCCTGCTCCTGCTCCATCCCTCTGGCCCATCCTTGTCCTTCATTTACACACTGACAAGATAAATCTTGCTTTAAATTCTCTGGAAGAGCTGAGAAAAGTGAGGCCGCAACATTTGCTAGTGATACATAATTATTGGGTATATGAAATCCCAAAGCTTGTGCCAGAATGCCTTGAAGGGGTTTAGCACTGCTGAGTGGCTGGGGGGCAGAGGGGCCGGGTATATTTGGGTTTCATGTCCATTTGGGCAGGGCTGGGAGCAGGATTAGCTGCTGCCACAGAGGAGGCTGGTTGTGGGAATGTGGTGCTGTGTGGGAGCTGCTAGGGCATGGATTGCAAGTGAATCCGTGCCATGCTGGTGTGTGTGCAGTGCTGGGCATCCCCCATAGCACCCAGAGCCATGTGGGCCATGAGAAGCAAGGACAGCAAGGGGTATGGATGGCATTCGAATAAGGAATGACTCAATGAGGCGAGCCTCTGAAGAGGTGTCCTGTCCCAAGGAGGGGATGTGGTGGGGCGGGTACCATTGGGGCAGCAGAGGAAAGGAAAGGACAAGTGCCTCTGCTGCATCTCGCAGCACAGGGACAGGGAGCTCTGTAATGAAACTGGCCAGAGACAAGATTATAGCCTGCATCCTCAGAGAAAGCCCAAATTAACTGCGGAAATCATTGTGGGCTATTTTGGGCAGTGAGACTGGGATGAATGATGAGTGGAGTTCAAGGGGGCAGGCCAGGGCTGCCCCTCTGGCTCAGGAAGCCCCCGGGGCTGTGGCCACTGGGAGCGGCAGGGCAGGCTGCAGGTCACCCTGCGCTGCCCTGCTCCGCTTTGGCCCCAGAGGTGAGCCTCTGGTCTGCCCCAAGGGCTGCTTTGGTGTCCCATCATTAACAGTTAAACTGCAGACAATAAGGGGATGGGTGCTGTGCCCAGTGGGGCAGCGCCTGCTCCCTTCTCGTGGGGGGTCCTGGGATGGGAGCTGTGAAGGGGCGCGATGGCGTTTGCTCAGGCTGTGGGAAGGGATGTTGCAGGCTGCAGGGACCTGGGCAAAAGGAGGAGCTGCACAGGAGGGTGCTGGGGCTCAGGCACATCACACATTACTGTGGTTTGCAGCTGTGCAGTGGCTGCACTTGCTCTCTGCCCTGGGGTGCAGCAAGGAGAAATCAGTGGTCTCAGCCCTTTCAGATCTTGTATTCAGCCCACCTGGTTTTCTTCCCCTTTGGTTTTACACTGACGGCCCAGCGTTGGAAAGCGGAGGGCTGGGCTGTAGGCATAGGGAGACATGCAGGAATCAGGACAGCAGCAGCTTTGGTCGGACAGTTGTGACGCTTGCAGTGCCTGGCAGTCTTGGGAAGCAGGACCCAGCAGCAGAGCAAAAAAAGGCACAAAGCACCATAACACCGTGCAGGATTACACATCCATGCAGTGCGGTTTGCTATACCCTCTCTGCCTGCTCCCTTTAGCCCTCAGTGGCTGCTTCTGCTGGGGTATTTGGGGAGCTACCACTGGCATCAGCACCTCTGGTGATCACCCCACCGGCAACCACGGTCATGCTCGGGGAAATGAAGAGCTCTTCCCAGTGCAGAGCACACTGGAGCATTCCCAGCACTGCTGCCAGGCCAGGCCTGCTGCAGCCACGCGTTGCATAAGCAATCGCACAGTGAGGTTGGCTGCATGCACCAGCATGGCCCCTGTGCTGTTGCCCCTCCCGGGCAGGTGAACCGAGCGGGCCAGGCAGGCGTCCCCCGTGGGACATCATTGTGGGCTTGTGCTGGCTGTCCCGATGGCCATCACAGCTGCCTTTCAGGTCTTCTCCTGCCCTGTGGCTTGCAGCAGAGGTGAGCCGGGCACCCACTGCTCCCTGCTGTGCCAGGGCACGCGGTTTGTGGAGTATCTGGACCCACTCAGGAGGCTCTTTCAGCCCTCCCAGCCCTGCCGGGGAGGGTCCCCGGGTGGCCTCGCAGCAGTGAGGAATGGAGAGGTGGCAGGAATGACCCGCTCTCCTCCCTGCAGGGCTGCTCTGCAGGCAGAGATGGGCTATGGGCTGCTCTTGGGCTTCCTGGTGAGATGACATAAGCCCTTCAGGAGAGGATCCTCTTTGCCCTGGGACTGGGAACAACTTGCCTCTTGTTGCAGCTGGTGTTTCAGGAACCGAGCTGTCCCTGGGGTCAGGCTGAGCCCCCCGGGGCAGGACGGCCGCTGGCTGAGTGCCTTTGAAGTGCCCCTCACCGCTCTCTGCACCACTGTCGGACAGGATCTGAGCAGCCATTGTGCAAAACAAAACAAACCCTTCCTCTCGTGTCAGAGGCTCGGAGGGTGGCTCTGCTTCCAGCTGCGGGGCTGAAGAGCGCAGCCCTGCCAGAGCCCGCTGATAACCATCTCCCCTTGCAAAAGAGTTCAAGTCCCGGCTCCTGGAGGGTGATCTCACCCTACCAGCACTTGAAGGCTCCCGATAAAGGGATCAATGTAACTCCAACTGCATCCCCACCAGGGCTGCGAACACAATGTACTGGGTGCAGCCAAAGCGAGCACAGCTGGGGCCCTGTGTGCTCTTTCGCCTTCGGGAGGGTTGTGGCTGGCCGGGCCCCGC
>NW_009198640.1:9819-10524 GCF_000690835.1 Fulmarus glacialis | reverse complement strand
GCCAGGGCCAGTAACAATAGTGGCCACGTCATTTCTGTGGCCAGGGTGGGCGATTACCGAAAATCATGTGCTTACTCCGTCTGCGACAAAGGCAATTTGTCAAAGTCCCATTTTCCTTTCCCTGATAAGATAGGGCTCGCAGAGTACAATAATGCTTTCCTGAGATACAATTGTGGCTCTTCTACCCGGCACACACGCAGGGGAGGCTAATTTTGGCCTTGCTGGGCTGGCAGGGGGTGAGAGGAGGCCTCCGTCTGTGCTGGGGCCGCGGTCCAAGGGGCAGGGTGGCTCTCTGAGCCTGGAGGACCAGGACAGCCCTGGGGGCAGCAGGGTCACGCTGCGTCCCACGGGCTGGCACGCTCCCTGCTGCCTGCCAGCACTCCTGGAGAGTGCCACGGCTGCAGAAGGAGCTGTCGCCATCGGCTTCGTGATACGGAGCCGATATGATATGGCACGATGCTGCAATCCTGCTGCCATCTGGTAAACCCTGCCTGGGGCTGGGGTGGCCAGGATCAGCGTTGCTCCCCCTTACCCTTGCAGGCACCCAAGGCATGCAGCTGCACCCTCACGCCCTCTTCCCTCCCGTGCTTTGAATGTTATCCCGTCCTAAAGGCAGCACTGTGAGGTGAGGCCAGTGTTCATGTCCTGGCTGAGGAAAGCTGCCTGTTCCCAGCTATCTGCACTGTGGTTTGCCGGCCAGGCACG
>NW_009198640.1:0-9793 GCF_000690835.1 Fulmarus glacialis | reverse complement strand
TGCAAGCCGGTCCCTCCGCAGGCAGCTCCAGTGCCACCACAATCTCAAGAAGAAAGCGGTAAACAGCACCGTTGACAAAGCCAGACCTTATGAAATCCCTGGCCTCCCTGGGAACCAGACCTTTTTGATAATATATATAATATTTGTAGGTGCTGGATCCGGCCTTCCTTGGGAGGGTAATGAGCAGCACGCCCCTCCAGCGGAGCCGACGTTTCCATTTTGGCATATTGCTTGGGATGCACTTTCTGCACAGTTTGAAATCTGAGCATAATACTATCTTCATGAACCACATTCACCAGTCTGATAACGTGACCCAACGAGAGGTCAATGGAAAAGTTAATATAATTTATTGGCTGATTTAAAAAAAAAATCTAATCATCTGTTTTTCCTTTTTCCTGACCCCCCACCCGCACCCAGCGCCCTGCTGACATTTTCCAGCCATTCCCAAAACAATGGCCAGGGTGGGAATGCTCCGAGCGGGCGCAGCTTTGGAGGAGGCTTTTCCTGAGGGGCTGCAGCCGCATCTGGCTGCTCAGCTCCCCCTTCCCGAGAGGTGTGCAGGGGATGCTGTGCTCATCCAAGGTCACTGGCCTGGTCAGGGACAGGCCTGGCACCAGGTCGGATTTGAGCAGACCGAGTGGCTTCAGTGTGTTTGCTGGGCATCCTCTGCTCCACGGGGTGACTTGAGCTCACCTGCTTTGAGCTCGAAGGGGGACCTTCACATCTGCTGGTTTTGTAGCTGTGGACAGGAGGGAAGGAGGGTCCAGCTGGGTCCGCGGGTATCAGGCACAGCTGCTGGAGCAGTGTGGCCAGATGTCTTCGATGAAGCCCTCAAGGGCTGCAAGAACATCCTCTCAATGGACACAGCCCTTTGGGGAGGTGTCCATCAGCACAAGCTGTGCTGCCTCGCGGGAAGGCTGCAGGAAGCCCCAATGCGGTGCGTAGATGTGTGCACACAAGTGCATTCCTTTTCACGCGTGCGTGAGCAGGTGGGGCATGCTGTCACGCAAGCACCCCTCTTCCTTGCATAGTCCTCCCTTTGGGTGTCCCAGCCACCAAGAGCATGCTGCCGCTCCCTCAGCCCGGGGCAGGGGGGTTGAAAGCTGCTTCACTCCATAGCTACTCAGCAACCACTTGCCTCCTCGTGCCCCGGAGCCTGTGCTGTCTGCAGCAACCCAAGATGTGTCTGGAGCAATCAAGCAGCCAGATGGTTGTCAGGGCATGACCTGTCCTGAGGAGGCAGATGAGCTTGCTTCATTAGGGTGGAGCTGCAAAAGTAATTAGTCATTGCTTATGCTAATACCTTACAGATGCAAAAGAAAGGACCCTAGAGGGCAAGGGATGGTGGAAAGGATCCAACAGTTTCTTGTTCAGCATTAGCAGCTGTTTAGAAGTGGTGGCTTTGGAGCTGCTACCCTGCTGAGCCGTGGGAGGGAGAGCATGGGGAAACTCTCTTCTGGCATGGGCTGGGGGAAGGAGAAAGTCCAGAGCTGTCCGTTTCTGTCAGGCTGCAGCATTGCCGAGCTCTGTCACGGTGCTATCCTGGCCAGGCATGGAAAACCATGGCTCTTATCAGCAAGTGACTGTCCTCCCCGGCTTCTTCGCAGCGCTGTCTCCAGGCCCGGCGGTTACTCAGGAAAGGCTGGAGAGATGGAGGGAGCCTGAGCAGTGTGGCTTGGAAAGCAGGGGGCAAAGGAAAAGCAGGTAACTTCTAAAGTCTGTAGTTTCAGAGAAGAAAAATGAGCTTCAAACATGATCTCACCTTGTGTTTTATAAAGCTGGTGCATGCACATTTGTGTGTGGGGCTGGCTGTAGCCCTTGCAGCTCTGCCTGCTGCTCACCCTGCCCGGTGCTCTGGGATGCTGCTGCCCGCCAGCAAACCCAGCATCCCTGACATGGGGGAACTGGGCTCCCGTGCTGGGGATGCTCCCCTGCCTTCCTTGGGGAGCTCAGGAAGGGAGGAGAGCTGGAGGCAGGACCCCTGGGCCTGGGCGCTGTGGCAGGTAGCCCTGGGTTCCTCCAAGCCTCTCCCAAGCAGGAGCCTTTGGATGCTGCTGTCCCCAACAGCCCAGCGCGCAGGTACACCTCGCCAAGGCCAACAGCAGGCATCCCTTGTGCAGAGCTGCTTCTCTCCTGTTGCTCTGCAATTACCAGACTGCTGCTTGTGTTCCCAAGGCTTTCTGCCCGCCTTAGGAACTGCTTTTCAGTGTCTTGTGGGTGAGCTGATTTTCTCTGGCCCTTGCACAAGGTGTTCTTTGCCCACCAGCACATTTAGCTCCTGCTCTGTTCCAGCTGGTGCTGGGCCACACCGGTTCAGGTGGCAGCGATGCCGCCGGTCTGCGGGGCGAATGCGGAGCCACCAGGGCGGCAGAGGGCATTGCAGAAGCACAGCTTCTCAGACCATAATAAAATTGTGGACCTTGCCCCTTTAGTTGAAATAACAGAGATGAAAAAGTTACTAATGAGGATGACTGATGGTGGGCCAAATGACCAGACAGCATAACCTGCCTAGCCTCCTTCTCCAAGGCACTGTGCCAAGGAGAGGAGATGCATGCAGGGTCTAGCACCCTGTGCTCTTTGAAAGCAGGCACGGCCCAGCCTTGCTCCAGAGAGCATGAAGCAGAAGAAAGGCTTCCCAGCCCTCCGCTTTGTTGTAACAGCACAGACCGCCGGTCTGCCGGGGGGTTTCCCAGGAGGTGCTGTGGGAACAAGGTTGCGTAAGTCACTTCAGCAATAACTCCGCTTGCTCTGCCCTGGACCACACTGTTAAAGTCATGTCCTGTCTCCAGGCACAGCAGGCGTTAGGAGTTGGTCCTTAACCTGGCTGGGCAGGGGTATCTTTGGTTTGAGATCTGTGATAAACCCCTGGAGAAGCTGTGGATGCCAAACGCCCCCCGTCCTGCCCACGTTGCAGTCCCCGGTGGCGTGGCAGTAAAAAGGAGATTTGTGTTTGATTCCCTGATGGGAGGGTACACAAGCTGTCTCCTCACTGAATTTCAGAGCACTTCAGCTCCTTACTGCATGGTTGCCTGCTCTGGGCCGGCTCCCGTCAGAAATGGCCGGGACAGTGGTCTGCACGGACCTTCATCCTGGCCCAGGGCGGCTGCAAGAGCTGCTGCTTCTCTGCAATTGATGTCGAAGGACAGAAGGTGAAAGTAAGCGTTGCATATGCTATAAAAATAAAATCCAGGGTTTTTTTTGGTTCAGTAGGGGAATTTTTCTATGATAAATATGTCTCGGAAACTGGGAATCCAAACAGCAATAATTCAAAGACATTTTTCCGGTGCCTCAGATCTAAAGCTGCTCATCACAGCACAGCCCCTGTCAGGCTAAGTGTAACAGGGATCGCGTCCTCGCTTCCCGCCAAGGCACTAATTCACAGATCTTGAAGAATGTGCCAGTGGTATTTCAGCAGCTCTAATGCTCTGCAGCCTGTGAAGGCTGCACAGTAACTGAAAGGAAATATCTTTGTTTTTATTCACTTGGCTTTATTCCTAATTCACTCTTTGATGCCATCAGCCTGGGATAATACATTTTCAGAGATATGCTTGAAATTAAGGAAATGAGTCTGATTAAGTCCTTTAAACATACTTTGAGGGAGAAACGTACAACAATAGAGGTATTAAAGGCCCTATTTTCAAGCAATTCTAATATGAAATCAAAACATCGCGCTGCTAGATGGCGAGGTCCGTTAGCAGTGTGTGTGCATTCTTCAGCTGGAGAGGATATCTCCTTCTCCAGCAAGGAAAGTTGCCAGAGAGCTTGAATCTGTCCTCTGTGCTGGGTGGGCAGTGAGAGGCAGATTCATTTCACAGTCCCCTTACTTGCAGCCAAATAATAAATGCACAAGCACTTGCCCTTTGCCAGTAGTACTCTGCTAGGTAAAAGTGATGGTTTCTCAAGAGTCTTGTGTTCGAGGTTTGCCTGCATATTTTTTTCTTTTAGCTCTGTTTAGATAGTTGCTTTATTTTTCTTAGTTGTCCTGGGGTAGTTTATCTGTAAATAGGTTACCTAGTATTGCATTTATGCTGTCTGTTGGTGTGGGTGGAGCTCCCCCCATTTACTGGAATGCTTCCCAGTGAAGTCAGTAGCTTTGTGGGTACCTGCTGGGCCCCCTTGGCAATTTTTCCCTCTGGCTGGGACAACTGCTACCAAACTCAACCCTCCTTCATAGTGCGGCAGCCTTTGCTCTGCTGTTACCATCACCAGTGCTGATGTGGTGCCCGAGGATATCAGCCCGGCCCGGGGGCTGGATGTGACAAGCCCTGTGCAAGCCATCAGGAGACCTGTGTCCTTGGTGGAGACAATCCATCAGCGAGCTTTTGGGTGCGCGCTGCACGGCAGCGTTAAGAAATAATATGGTGGAGGCGTGAAAGCAGGTAAAGGCACTCAGATCCCACTTTTCTTTAGGTATGATACGGGCTAGGCAGTCTGACAGTCCTACCGACTGAAAGACTTCTGCATTATTTAAAATAAAGAGGGGAGGGGGGAAAGGGACAAGTACCGACAAAAAGGACGTGCCAAGTAGCTGCACAGTGATTCAGTTATGGCTTTGTGGCAGCAGGGAGCCAGGAGAGGGGATGGTAACTTCTGGGGAGGGAATAGACTTTAAAGGGCCTGAGAAGTAACCTGGAGACAGGCGTGACCTCCTTTACTGCTTCCCACGGCAGTCGTGGGGCTAGCGAGAGGAATGGGAAAGCACAGTATTATTTATTCCATCTACTATAAAAAGTGACTATTTAAGATCTTGTTCGAGTAAATGGAGCAATGAATTCCCCTTTCGCTCTGACTGCTGCTGAAGGCATGTGACTTATTAGATATGCTGCTGTTGCAATGGAAATAACTAGCCAGGCTATTTTAAACCAAGAAGAACTGGATGTCTGGGGAAAAGGGGGAAAAAAGGATTGGGTGGCACAAGAGAAAAGAGAGGCTTCGTCTGTGACAATCTTGGGCACTTTGTACAATTTGCTCTTTAAGCTGTTTCACAAGCTCTTCTGGCAGAGAAGTGATAATAAATTGTTTAATAACTCAGGCTTGCCAAAGTAGTTTAAGGAGCTTTCAAAGGGGACTTTTAAAGACTTGTGGCTTTCAACTGCATGTGAATCATCTTCTTGAAGAGTGAAACTGTAACTGTAGATTCTAACCACCATTTCATGGGTCACCATATATCTGTCTGTGCATTCACGAGCTCTGGCACTCAGTTCAAGAGTCAGATGTTCCCGTGCAGATCCCATGCCCACGTCCGAGCGCAGCAGCGATGCCGTTGCTGTTGCCAACCTACTGAACTTGAAAATCTCAGCTGGCAGAGCCTGCAAGCAACTGAGGTCAGGGAAAACAAATAAAGGTAGGAGGAGGAATGTCATGTCCACCCACAGCCAATTCCTTCCCCTCTGTGACTGGGGGAAGGCATGGAGCCTTACCCACTCTCAGCCCCTTTTCTTATGAGGCTCTTCTTATTTGCCTAAGGATGTATGGGGATTAGAGAGAGTGGGCCATGGGGACTTCACCCCCTAAACATGTAACACCCTTGCCAGGTAAGTCAAACAAACAAGGCCAGAGGTATCCCACAGGAGGCTCCATGGCTGTCCCTGGGGAGGGCTTGGTGGCACAGAGCTAGCAGAGGTGTGTTTGAAGCATCTGGGGCCAGATGTGGCCAGCTGGGAACCTCTGCACTGCGGAGGTGGGTCCCATAACCTCCTTTGAGCTAAGGCACGTATTTACACAGCCCTACCAGAAAAGGCAGGGTGGAACATGCTAATATATACACATTAAAGAGACTGAATAAATAAACAGTAGGTTTTGATTTATTTTCTCTGCTACTTGGATATCTTAGTTTTGGCACAAGATAGATTTTGTACACAAAAGTGATCTCCAGATAGGCTCTTGTCCTGGCTGATTTAGAAATCATGTGCAAAGGAGAAAAAAGCTTTGCAAATGTTCTTAAAGCAAAATGATTTTTATGCTGCATACTGCTGAAGCACATAAAATCCTTGGCCCCTGTCAGCTGGGTAATATACAACAGGTAACAAAGCTGGTCTCTGCCCTGAAGGATTTACAGTTTAAGATGAGAGATAACAGTGGATACACTCAGACTGGGAAAGAACATAAAATATGTTTAGTCAGCTTGAGACTCACTAAATGCTATACACCTACTGAGCATCGTTCAGCACATCTCTGCCTCCGCCTGGGAGAGTGCAGGGTTTGGTGGGGCAAAGCCGGACACGGAAAACAGCGTATGCCCTCAACACTGGGGAAAAGGTGGTGGGAGGGAGCAATCGAGAAACATCACCTGTGAAAAATGTTCTAGTCACGGAAAGTTGTAAAGGAGCTGGTAAGTTTTATTGTGGGACTTGTACCCAGTTCAGGTTCAGGTGGAATATATGTGACTACGAAATCAAAATAGTCATGGGAAGCCCGTTAAGAAAGGCTGGTAGAAGTGATCTAAGCAGGCTGTTACAGCTCCTCCTTCATCAAGCCCCATGCTGCTTGCCTGCTCCCACATTACTGAGCAAAGTCTCAAGGAATTACACTGGCTGTGAATGGCCGTAACATTTGCAGAAGCGGGGACAGTGCTGGATTGTGTGCTCTGGCTCGTTTACTCCTGCTAACCAGTCTCACTAAGGTGAACCGAACAGAGAAAAACTGTTATTTCTCTTGTAATTTTTTTTCTTCTTGTTTCTACCAGGTTGAACACCTGATGCTTTAAAAGCACCAAACACCATGATTTCTATGTAAGCCATGACTCATGATGCCCTGTGACCCGTCCCTTCCCTAGAGAAGCTGCAGGCAGCGATGCTGCGGGAGAGCGGAGCTTGCCGAGACTTCCAGCGGTACAAACCAGGGTGACGCCAAGAGAGCTGGAAAGCAGCTGAGAAACAGCTTAAGGAGATGGGTGGAGGGAATGTGCCAACCACAAAATTAATCTCTGAATTAATAAAAGCCTGCATGGTTTGAGGTTTGTGAAGCAATAAACGAGCTCAAATTTGCCAGAGACTGAAAAAGAAAAGCAATTAAGTGTTAAGGGAAACCTTCTAATGGGGGTAAAGATAGTACATTAGAATATGCAATGGGTTGAAAAATGTGATGAGAAATTAATCTTTAATTGAAAATGACTAAAGGAATTCTGATGAAGAACATAGAAATGTATGTGTCAAAGTAAATCTTTTTACACTTATTACTAATAGGGAATGACAGAATAACAGCTTCTGTTTAATAGCACTAGTAACTTCATAATATTTTTCCTTTGAGTCATATGGTAGGCTCTTTTTACCAGTCAATACTTAGCCCTCCAAAAAATCTCCCTTTTGGCTTCTCATCATCATAGTCATGTTTCTAGGTCTGTATGGGTGTCTGCTACTTCTGCTTAAGCGTTTTGCCTCTGTTTTTCTCTTTCCATCAATATCCAGGCAGAACGGTACCCATTTCAATGTCCCTGCCTTCATATGACTCTACTGGGGACACCGCTGCCAAGTTTGCAAGGCTAAAAGCAGTTACAAGCAAAAGCGAGCCCGAGGAAATACTTCAGTACGATCCGAATGGAAATTGGGGGAGTTCTTCACCAATGTGTTATTAGATGACTCAAATGCTCACAATTTCAGTGTCACCAAAGGAGGCTTTTCTGGTTTTGAAATGAAACAAAACATCCTGCTCAAAAGGGGAGGTATAGGCAACAATAAAGACATATATAGGTGGAAATTTGGCAAGCTGATAGCAATGGGTAGATCAACATTTTGAAAACAGGGGTAATGAATTAGGGAAATTCAGTGAAGATATATATGGCCAATACCATTGATCACCACGCAGTGGCATTTCCTTGAGGTACAAAGAAAATACTAGCAGTGATTTAGGTTGGATATTAGACAAAGACAATAACAATTCAGTGAAAAAAAGCTGAAATTATTCAGTAAATTTTTCTGAAAAATGAACAGAATAATGTCCCTGTATTTAATTGGAGGTATTTTTATCTTCCACATGTAACCAGAGTGAATGAAAACTACTGGTTAATACCCATCTTTAAAACTTGCATGCAAAAGTATTTTAAAAATTGCCTGAGAAGATCACCAAACCCTTACTGCTGATTTCTTAGCAAATACTGCATCGCTGTGAGTTTCCAGAGAATCAGGGGAAGTAATGGTTGAGTCATTATATAAAAACCAGTAACTGACGTGTCCCAGGTAAGCAGGAACCGAAGCTCGGCTAGGCTGACACCAGCCTTTGGCAAAAGTGGTAAGGAGGTCACTGAAGCATGCGGTCAACACAGAATTAAACTGTGACGGGACTAGAGTTAACACATTAACGGTAAATAGATGTTTTTAAATTTTTTTTGAGTAGGAGAAGGTGACCATTCTGATTTGAGTCAGAGCAGCTCGGTATTGTGCCTGATCCGTGGGCGGCTGCCAAAAGAGGCAGTTTTGTTTCTCCTTTTGTTTTCCTCTCATTCCCTTAAATAGTGGTCACATGCCTGCCCGGTGAATCAGTTCAACTCACTGGGCCAACAGAAAACTATGCCTTTTCTTTTCTTTTTATTATTGGCAGAGTTTCCTGCAGGATCCCTGTGCCGGGCTGACTCACCCCAGCACTGCAGGGTCACTGGAGCTGGCGCGGGAAGCCGAGAGCACTGCTGGGGCAATGGATGATCTGCCAGATGGATGTAACCCCTGTTCTGTCAGTGCTGGGGTTGCGTGCAATGAGATATAATCAGCGGTTCCCTTAATCTGCAATGGAGGAGAACTAGTGGAAAAAAAATAGCACTATGTGAAAATAAATATAGACCATATTGTGGTTTACAGACCCCCTAAATGGTTTACAGTGCTTTTCAAAATCTTTAACTGATGCATTTGAAAACTTAACCCGTCATCCACCTGAGGGTATGTTTAGTGAAGTCACACAGGTGTCCCTTTTTTGGCCTTACAATGTTGATTATCCTGGAAGTAGTAAAAATAATTTCTGATACAGTGTCTGGAGAGATGCATAAGTCAGTGGGACAGTAATGGAGTGGGCCATCAGGCACACTGCCCTTGCTGGCTTTCTTAGCTGGGTGTTTCTGAGCAATGCGAATTTTATAAAATTAAACGCTGGCTTCTAGGCACTGAGAGCAGAGCACACACAAGTCCCAGCTGAGCACGCCATGGAGAGCAGTGACATGGGAGAGGGCTGCCGGTGAGGAAAATAACAGGCAGCTGAGCACTGGGCATGTTCCTTGGACACCAGTACATTTCCAGATAAGCATATCGTTAGCTGATGGCAAAGGCAGTTGACAGAGATGGGTTATCAAAGGCAGGCGTGTGCCTGACAGCGGGGTGTGCAAAGACCCCTTGGCACTCCTGTCGGGTCTAGGGGAAGAGGAGCTGAGCGACCCACTGGCTTTTTTGAACAGGGTGGGCTGGGTCATGTCCCACACCTGACCCGAGGTCTGCGAGGGAGCCCTGTGGCAGGTGGGAACCCCTCGGTGTCCCAGGGCGCGCAGAAGGGACAGTCATCTCTTACAGGGAGGTTTCCATGAGCCGTTCCCCACCCTCTCTCACCACTATGTAACATATGGAGAGGTCATATATAGTTAGACAGTGGCCTGCTCCTCTGGGCACCATGGTTGACTGTCAAGCCCACGATGGCATGAATGCCTGTGCTGGATGGGTCAATTCCTCCAAGAGAGGCTTTAAAGGTCTTGGCCCTGCGGTGCTGCTCCCCATCCCACGCAACTGAGGACGGGGGGTAACTCCGGAGGGTAACTTGAGGAGCCGGCCCTCGACTCCACGGGGATGTCTGCCCTGCAGCTTTTAGGGGCAATGTCCAG
>NW_009198639.1:10817-12657 GCF_000690835.1 Fulmarus glacialis | reverse complement strand
GCGGCCATCCCACCGGGGAGGGCTTCCTCACGCCCTCGCCCGCCCGGCCACTGGGCCTCAGGAGCTGGTCCTCGATCAGCAGGTCCACCGTGTTATCCCCGCTGAACAGCTCGTCCGCTGCCAAACACAGGCATGGGCATCAGCCCCACAGCGAACAGGAGCAGGTCCCCTATGGCCCCTCTCCGCCTGCCCCACCACTCTGGCTCCTCCATCCACTTCTCCAGGCTTTCTTGTACTAAATCCATGCAATTTTGCTCTTAATTTCCAGCCAGAGAAGGGCTGCATGACTGGCAGGGGCTGATGGTGCCATGGTGCGCACGTTAGGAGGTCAGTGAGACCCTGTCACATCCATGTCCACCACCTCAGGCCGAGCAGAGCAGGAGGTGACAGACCACGACTCAATCCTGCCAGCTCCCGGAGATGGGGCAGGATGGAGACAGCTGCAGCGCCCAGCCAGGTCCCACTCCCCTGACCCTGCAAAGCGGGTGCCTCACCCAGGGAGCGGGACCACCGCTGCCCTTTGCTCCTCCTCACCTCAGGGATCTCACAAATCCACGCACGGCTGTGCTGGCCGACCTCGCTGCTGAGCCGGCTTTGCACAGAAAGGGCGCTTGCCTTGTTTGCCCGTGCTGCCAGGCGCTGCCGGGCCCTGGGGGCTCGGCCCCCTGCTCTCACCATGGCCGGAACCACGAGCAGCACCTTGCTGAGCCGCAGGGCAGCCAGCCACAGCTCCGAGCCGCCTCCTGCCACCCCGACCACTGCACAAACCTCCCGGGGTGTCATCGGGACGGCGGATCTGCAGGACTAACATATGTAATAAACTTGCATTTACTTTCCGGAAGGGTGTTGATGCTGGCTGTTTTAAACTGAAGCAGTGACCTATTGTCTTAGCTACCAGGGATTCTCCATGGAATAACAAGGCTGCACTGCTTCCCTGCACAGGGCTCAAAGGCTGCACAGCGTGAGGTACCAATCGTCCCACCTCCTCCTGCCTCCGAGCCCTCCTCTCCACGGTGGCCCCACATGCTTTGCCAAGGGACAAGGCAGGACTCAGGGATGGGTGCTGGCTTTGCTACAGGACACAGCCAGCCATCCCGCTGGATGCCACTGCAAACCCAACTCACGTTGCTCCTCGATGTCGTTCTCCGACTCGGTGGACTGGGCTTTGTAGTAGGTGACCCCTCGGACAATGGTGGGCTTGGAAGGAGGCCGGCTCCTTACGCGCAGCTTCCTCTGCAAGAGCTGCTTGGGCTTCTCATCCTCTGGAGAGAGGTGCAGCTCCGGGAGGGACTCGACGGAGTTGATCTGCTGGGAGATGGTTTCATCTTTCAGGAATCTTTCTTCATATTTGCCCTGGAAGAGACGCAGGAGGTTGTTACGGGATGGGCCAGAACGGCCACGTTTTGGGGGACGGGGCAGGTCAGGTTGGCCAGCCGAGCTCTGGGTAGGACGCTCTGTCCTCCCTCCTTTCTCAGGGTCAGCCTCAGTCCCTTCTGCCGTGGGAAACCCCCCAGGAGACAGCGGGGACGGCAGATCAGCGTTGCCTCTGCCTGACCTTGGTGCCACCCTGCAAACCTGGGACTCGGTGCTCTATGAGGCACGGGCTATGGGATAGAGGACGTGCAGGCAGAGCGGGGGGACCCCAGGGCAGCATTCGCAGGGTACACCCCTCACTGCGACCGCTCACATGTCCACCCGCCGGACACCTCCTTGCATGCATTGGACCGGTGCCGGTGGCTGATCCCTAGAGAGCGCATGGCATGCACCAAGATTTGGTAGAGCAGAGAGCCTGAGGGCACCATCCCAGCGGGACTGGGAACCCCCCGGGACAGGGAACCCC
>NW_009198639.1:9882-10103 GCF_000690835.1 Fulmarus glacialis | reverse complement strand
CTCGGTTTACGGCCTGGGGAGCAGGGGCAGAGGGCTGGGAGCGCTGCTGGACACCCTCTGCCGCGGAGCACGGCCCCCCCGAGCAGAGCGCGCTGGCATGTCGTGGTCAGTGCCGTTTTCCCACCCGCCGACTCCCAGCATGTACTTGGGAGCCCACCCTTACCCCCGCTGGGGCTCGGGGAGCCCACTCCTACGGCGTAGCCGCAGAGCCCGCTCTCCGC
>NW_009198639.1:9069-9349 GCF_000690835.1 Fulmarus glacialis | reverse complement strand
GCTCGGTGAGCCCCGTCCTCGGTAGTAGCCGCAGCGCCTGCGCTCAGCTGCGGGGGGGGGGCAACGCGCCAGCTGTCCTCACCCCCAGGAGCTGAGCACCCCTGTTTGGAGGTGGGAATGATGCAGCGACCATTCCTCCCTCCCCAGACAGCTCCTTTGCCCCTGCAGAGAGGACTCTGGGGTGAAGGCAGGATGCTCCAGGAGCCACCCAGTACAGAGCAGAGCAGCGGGAGGCTACCCTGCATTGCACCCACCAAGCAGGCACGCAGTCATCCACGCC
>NW_009198639.1:8657-8968 GCF_000690835.1 Fulmarus glacialis | reverse complement strand
CCACCAAAGCAGCAAGGGAGTCATGACAGCCTGGGCAGGCCTTTTCCCGAAACACCCCTCTCTGGGGCTGCACAGAAACTGCTGCCCTGGGCAGAGGATGTCCCCACCTTGGCAGACCCCGCAGGGACCCCCGCAGCCTGGGGCCAGGTGCCGGAGCCAGCGGGGTGCCCAAATCTCCACCCAGAGCCCGCCAGGCGCAGGGGCTGGCTGGGGAGGGGTAATTCCCCAGGAGGGAGGGTGACAGGCTGTCCCTCCACCGAGCACCCAAGCCCTGCTAATCAAAGGCTCTGAGTTTCCCAGCGCTTCCCAGC
>NW_009198639.1:8430-8632 GCF_000690835.1 Fulmarus glacialis | reverse complement strand
CCGCCGCTGCCCTCGAAAACCAACAACACCACGGGAAGGGGGGAGGCCCAGGGAGCAGCCTGCTCCTGTTCCCTCCTACGTCCCGGCGGCAGCTGGGCTGTAGCTGAGAAGAAAATAACCCCGGGCCGGTGGCCTGCCAGGGGCCACATCCAGGAGCCACATCCAGGAGACACCCTCCGGGCTGGCTGGCGCGGCGGCGGTG
>NW_009198639.1:0-8202 GCF_000690835.1 Fulmarus glacialis | reverse complement strand
AGTTCTCCCTGTCTCTGCGGTGGGGATCCTGTGGACCCTCCTCCACGTTGGCTCCTGCCCGGTGGCCTTCCTGCGTGAAGTTTCTGGACATGCCCTAGAAAAGCAAGAGAGGAGACTTTATCCCACAGAAAGACAAGGGATGCTCCACGGCCCCCAAACCACAGCCCAGGAGCCAGTGAGCTCTGTGCTCCCATCCTGGGCTTCTCCATGGAGCTGGGCACTTCAGCTGCTGAGAAGGTGCCCCTGACCCCAGTGGGATCCAGAAACCCCACCCCTGGTGTGCACATCCCAGATCCACTCATTGCCACAGGGCCCCATGGAGCAGGAGAGTGGCCTTGAGGTTCTTTGACACCCATCTTCAGCCATGCTCACCGGCTCAAAGAAGGAAGAGGAAAAGACCAGCTAAAACATCTGAAGTCTTAGCCTCGCATCCTTTGCCTATGGCAGCAAGATCATCTCCCACTTATTAGTCCCACTTTCCTAGCAGGGTCCCATCCTGGCTGGCCGCTGCCTGCCTGACCCCCGAGGCAAGTCCCTGAGGTCGGCATCCCACTTGTCTGGTTTCTGTTCTCCCGGTCCTGCCCCGCTGCCCGCCCACGCGGCGCCCGCACGCGGGGACTGCTCCTCCCCTCCACCCTCCGCTCCCACAGAGGAGAGGGAGAATTTGGGGAGAGGAAGAGAGCCAGTGACCCTCAGAGAGCTGTCCTGGGACCGGGAGGGAGCTGGGGCTGGCTGCAGCTCATCGGGCAGCCAAACCCATTTGCCCTTCTCTGTCCCCCAATCGTAGGCACACCTTGTCACCAAGGGGTTGTTGCAGTCTCTGCTCATCGCTCCTTGGTCTTTTACATCTGAAATGGCAACTGCTTTGAGTAGGTGGCACATCAATCAAAGCATTTTTGCACAGAGACTGGGGGTGGTTCCCCCGATCCTTCATTTTCAATCTGTCCTGCCATTAATTTCTCCTAAAGCCCTGTGACCTCCATCTGCGACCTCAAAATCGCCAGCTGATGCAACAGCTGCAAGCTGAAGACAAAGCAGAGGAGCTGCCTCGCTAGAGAAGGCGCTAGCTCTGCGGACCAAGTATTTGGGGGTTCGTTTCCTTGACGGACACCATTTGTGTAAAATACCTTGTTATACTGGAAACATCTCTCAATACCTTCTCATCTCTGCAAAAATACCATCTGAACTCAGTTAACCCCCAACTCCCTTCATGGGTATCCGAACTCCCAGCCTTTACCCAGGAATTGTGAGTCACAGCTCTATCATGCAATTTTAAGCCTGAGCCTACTAGCCAAAGCAGGGACTTTTCAGCAAGCATTTTGCTGTAGTAAGAAAAGGAGTAGGGGTCTCCTGATGCTCTCCTAGAAGAAGTGCAGGAGCAGAAGCAGCTTCAACACCCTCCTCCTTTTGGGAGGATGGCTGATTCCGACAGCCTTGTGCCCTTATCACTTATTCTGTGTAATGTTTGGCTTATGACCTGCTTAGGGAGGCACCACCGAAGCCCGGCCTGTGATGCTGCTTGAGGCCGCTCAGCTGCTTTGCTGGGGAGCAGCTGCCAAAAGCACACCCGCCTGGGAGGCCGATGCTTTGAAGCCATGCCAGGCTCTTGTTCAGCATCTCAGCTGTCCAATGTATCGGATCCCATGGACGATGCAGGGTGTGATCCTCCTCTTCCTCCTCTCAACAGGAATTTACGTGCTAAGCCAGCAGCAGGAAGCGTTTCACACCTGCTGCCTGCGCTGCCTGCACCAGCCCTGCCCTGCCCCAGCGGCACTGGGGAATCTCCATCTAACCCAGACCTCCGCTGTCCTTCTCCATCCCGTCCAAGTGCCTGCAGGCAGCTTCAGCTGCTTGTTACATGATGCCGCAGCCCCGCTTCTGGGAAATTAAAGACCCAAATCTGTGAATTCTCCCCTCCTACACCTTCACTGCTCCATCTCTGACCAAACTACTTCAGCCAGAACGAGCTTTCTGCCCCTCTGCCTCGCTGCGACGGGCTGCGAGCAGAGCAGCCACACTGCAAGGTCACCCCGACGTGCCCAGAGAAGTGCCACCAGCACGGCTCGCGCTGAACCCCCTGTGCGGGAACCGGCTGGTAGACCCGGCCACTCTGGTTCCGAAGAAGAGTGCAGTGGTACCCGCACGTGAAGTAATCACTTGTGTCATTTGTCAATACCCAAACTCCTAACACTTACCTTACCTTAGCCTCCGACTCGATCACCAGCAAGGTCTTTGAGGCACCTGCACCCCCCACTCACTGACCTGATGGGCTGCGTCACTCTGGTCTGACCCGTTTAAAGGTGACAATGTCTAACAGCATCATTTTCAGCCAACGAGTGTCAGGGTGAGACAAAATCATGGACCACAGATCCATAAAGGATACCAAAAAAGTGTTGTCCCCCCGCATCATCCCTAATCCAGCAACTGTGGATGTTAAATAGGAACAGACGGTCGGTCAGTCCTGATGAGCCCAGCTAACCGTGCCGCGGGGCATGGCTCACCCCGCCGCCAGACCCGTGGCTACCAGTGCCGCAACGGGGACACGCGGCACGGGGCTGGTGGCACAGCTCCCACTTCCCTCGCTCCTCTCCTCTAATCAGCAAAGACTCAGCAGCAAACCCAAGTAACAACTGGAGAATAAGCTAAACCACAGGAAGAGGGTGGGATTGCAAACAAAAACATTGGTTCTTTGTTATTTTTAGACCTCAAAACCCCTTTTCCCCCTTTTGGGTCTATCGCCATGCTTGGAAACCCTGAGCCCCCCAGGCAAGCGTGCTCCCCTCGGCTGTCTCCTTCCTGACCCCGGGATGGAGCACGCCGTGCCTTCCCTAAACACTTTGCAAGTGGAATTTTGGCTTTATAAATCATCGCCTCTTGGCTCCTGGCTGCAGACGAATGGGACTGCTCCGCTCCGACAAGAATGTGGAATTACTGTCCCAGATACGGACCACGGGAGAAAACTCCAGTATTTAATCTGGCAACCTGTTGCTACATAGCTGAGCGCAGCTCAACAAACTGCAAACCCTATGTTGTACTAGCCAAAGAAATATTAAACCCTATGGAAGTGAAAATGATTTCACTGGAAGTCTGCTCTAAAAAAAAGGGAAGGTACTTTATCTATCTTTTTAGCAGTGCTGAGGGTCCAGCTCTTTTTAAACACAGGCCAAGATGTAACTTGGTCCTTAAGGAATTTGACCTCCTTGGCTACCAGCTGTCCCGGTGAGTGTGTCCTGGCACCAGCGCTGAACCGTTCACCCCCTCATCAAACAGCACAAAAGCACCTGGTTGAGAGCAACTATCATGCCAGCACAGACAGAAAATTAAGAGGAAAAACTTAACAGCAGGCCCTTTGGACCCCGAGGAGATGCTGGTCCTGGTGAGGCCGCAGCGGGGATCCCGCACCCAGTTTGGGCCGCGAGGGATGGGGGAAACTGGAGAGGGTCAGGGGAGGCTGAGGGGGTGGTGATGCCCTGGGCACTGCCTGTGAGGAGCGGTGGAGAGTCTAGTCTGGTCCAGCTCAGTTTCAGCCAAAGAGCTAACTAACATTTTTTCCAAAAGGAATGAGGCTCTGAATGCACCAAAGGCACCAAGTACCTGATTTAAGGCAAGTCCCACCGAAGGCAACAACCTCGAAGGAGAGCAGGACCCATCTTACCTTCTCGAGCTTTTCCACCCGACCCACCAGCTTGGTTGTAACCGAGTGCAGCTTCAGAAGGTCCAAGCCATAAAAGGCACTTTCCAGCATCTCGACAATGGAGGACAGCTGCAAGGCAAAGGGAACACACCGTCAGTCAGAGGCGGTTGCTATAAAGTACGCTGCATGGTTTCTACAGCCGAAAAGTCAAGGGCAATGCACGCATCTGAGTGCAAGAAGTTTATTAAAATGCAAGTTTTTCCTTATACAGCCCTGCTGCATTGCTGCCGCGGTCAGAGCCCAGCATGCAGAGCAAGACGCGCCACCTCTGCAGAGCTTCAGGAGAATGTTTTGGGTGCTGGGGATTAGTAAGCAGAGCAAGGAGAAGCACTGCCCTCCTTGCCAGCTCTAAGCAAGCTCTCTCACAAGCCCAAAGGCTTAACTACCCCACCAGTGACATGACTGGCAACAGAAGAGACAACAAGCAAACGGCAGCTCGTATAAAAGTGAGTTTGAGCTCAGACTCTGAGTTCGTGCCATCCCATGCTTTTTTTCCTGGAACAAGAAGAAACTTGTTAAAAAAAAATTTTGAAATGTTCACAAATGCAAGAGTGAAGCAACTGAAATTCAGTGCCAGCCTGGTAATAGTTTGCTTCCCTGGAGAACAACTTTATCAGAGGGACACTGCCTTCTCCTTCAACCACTCACTTCAGAGACGTGCTGTATTTAACTCGCCCCCTTCCCGCAGCGGGAAGGGTTGTGTCCCCAAGTCCTGCCCAGCACCAGCCCCTGCTCCCTGACCCTGGGGATCCAGACAGCAACACCCTCGTCCTGCACTCCGTACGGTTCCTGGTGCTCACTCCGCAGAGGACAGTGCTGAGCGAGGCATGGGCTGGTGGGGAGAGCTCCCGGGTCATTCCCTGCCTCCGCACGCGCCTGCTCCCTCCAGTCCCACGTGTCCCCACACGTACAGCGTGGCACTGCAGACCTTACAGCCCCGACGGCTGAGAAGTATTTTCAATGCATGGGAATCACTACAAGACAGCGACATTTTCTCCCAGCAGCTACAAACTGGTCGACAGAACTCCATAAACATGGGAGAAGTACAGGCAGCACTGCTGGCAGCACTCTGAGTTTCCACCCCGGCCTCTGCAGTCTCCCTGTGGAGCTGACAGCAAAGGAAAGATTTTTTGGGCCAGATAAAATGGCAGCATTAGGAGACAAGGATTGTTTTATGGCTATGCATCCACTTTCCACCGAGAACTGAACGGAGATGACCGATACAATGCACGCAACCTGCCAGACAGCCGCTAGAGACATGCGCTTTCCCTCCAGGCTGGATAATTTCCATCAACGCACAAAGGTTGCAGACTTTATTAACCACCTTCCAAATCTTCCTGAACACAGACTCCTTCCACAGACTCTGCATCCGAGACCCCCAAAACGCACGCCGTGCCTACAAGCAGAGGAGCAGCAAGCTGCAATTTCACAAAAATAGATCTTAGAGTCAGCGGACCCCTGCCAGCACCAAGCTGGCCTCCCCCAAACACCGTACTGATGCACACATCAACTCACTATTTCCTTCTCTTCACCCACTGCAGACTCTGGCTCTCACTGTCTGATGGTCCATGCATTCCCACGGGATCTTATTAAAGGTACGGATGGGACTGAAACCTTCAGCTGGGATGGCCGGCGCAGCCATTCGGCACTGTGTTGGGGTGCCCCAGGGGGACCCCTGCTCCCTGGGCTTATCTAGTCCCTTCCTCGCCGTTCCCTTGGGGATGCATCCTCCAGCCCACCCGTCGTAAGGGAGGGCTCTCATTCTGGGGAACTTCCCACGGCTCCCTCACAAACAGGGTTTTTGAGTCAGAGCGTAGGAAAGCCTGTTAAAACACAACAGATATAGAGCACAACCACGCGCGTCCCGCTGCTGGACCAGGCAAGAACGATGCTCATCAGACCAGCAAGGAGAGTAAAACCCCTGGGGCTGTTCAGAGCAATGAGATGGCCTGGCCTGTCCCTCCCGGCCCCCCCACGGAGAACGTGGGAGCTGCTCCTCATGAGTCACGTAAGAACTGGAGCCGTGTCCTCTCCTGCCTCCCGGCTTCTCCTACGAGAGGTTGCTGTTCCCAGCGCGCCCGACCCCAGGGGAGATGCTGTGCTCAGCGAGAAAGCAAGCCTGTTTTCACAGCTCCTGGGGTTTGACTTTTGCAGCAACAAAAAACCCCACGTGTGTATATTTGGATAAACCTTGTGAAATCGTTTGGCCGCAGATCCTTGCGAAACGAGCGGGGGAGCCCGGGCCAGTTCCTAGAGGACAAGCTTTCACACCACAGCTGGCTGTGAGCAGCTCCCCGGTGGGAAGAGGCAGCCGGAGCCAAGGGCACAGCTAGGCACGCCGCTCTGCTCCTCCTGCAGGCTGACCGGCTCCGGAGAGGATGGGGAGAGAGGTGTGAGCTGCTGGTGGAGGAGCTCTGCCTGCCTCCGGGTGAGGGACTTCAGGGGTTGCTCTGCCGCCCTGGAGGGTGTCCCCTCCCCTAACCGCAGCTCCTCATCTAAGGCCAAGTGGGACATCCTGGCTTCTCCTGCAGACAAGGGACCACCAAACAACTCGACTGGGACTCCTCCTTCCCCGAAATGATGGATTATCTGCCTGTGCCTGTTTATCTTCCCTAGCTGCAGGGGAGCTTGGACAAGAAGCTGCTAACTTGTCTGACTGCAACGCATCCCTGCTACAAATTAATTAGAACAAACCCATCGTGACGGCCCTGGTGGGAGGCTGCCCTGCAGCACCTCGCACGATGCCTGCCTTCCCACCCGAGCTGGGACTAGCAGCACTGCCACGGGTTACATCCTATCACCACCCGCACGAGTGCCACCAGCACGCGACCTTCTACTCTGGGGGCTCCCCAGGGCTGGACCAAGCCAGTGACCCTCTGGGGAGGATTTCTGCTGCCCTACCCAGGTAACAAACTGGAAAACTCAGTGGGGTCTGATGCCAGCTGCTAGACCAGCAAAAGTAAGCATCCAAGAAAAGTCACGAGTACTTAGAACAAACACCATCACATGTGGAAAAGAGGTACATATTACTAAAGAGATAAAATGCTAAATAGTATAGAAGCATCAGCATTTAAAACAACAAAACCCATCCTGCCATCAGCCAGCTGCGTAACACACCCTCACGCTGACGCATCAGTGGCTTTTGGCCCGCAGAAGCCAAAACAGCTTTTTGCGTGGGTCCTCGGGAGCCCCTCTCTGCGATGGGAACGAGACCTGGCAGCTGCTGAGCGGAGCAGAGCTGTCCCCCCGGGGACACTTAGCGCCGGACAAAGGGCAGGGAGCAGCCCAGTCCCTCCCGGGCTTCCAGCGCAGGCAGCCACGGCGGACCCCAGGCAGCACGGGATAAATCGAGCAGCGTGCTGCTGAGTGAATCATCGACTGCAGCTGCTTGAATCAATCCCTTAAGCTGAGCTTGATTTTTACATAAAACATGCAGATATAAAAGTAACTACTGGATTTTTTTTAGAAAAAAAGTTTAGGAAAAAAGTTTTATAGAAAAAACTCAGAAAGAAAAGGCTTCGGAAGATCTCCCCTTCCCAAAAGAGCCCCGAATTCAAGCTGCTCTCCTACCTTCAGGTCGCTGCTCTCCGCCTCCCGCAGCTTCTTCAGCCTGAAGTCCCCCTCGCAAGGATTGAGCGCCGAGGGGGGGGCCACACACGCACACTTGCAGCTGGGTCCTGACGTGATGGTTTCCACCGTGTAAAAGTCCTCCGCTTTGAAAGCGCCTTCGTTAATCCTTTGGCAGGCGCCGCGGCCCAGGGGCCTGACCAGGCATTTGCACCGACAGTCGGAGCCTTCGGACACCGCCTTCACCTTGTCGTAGTCACCTAACAGCTGAGCACAGGCCACCGGCAGTTAGCAAACTTCTCGTCCTCTGCTTGCCCAGCAAAGGCCAAGGACACCCTGGACCTCGAGGTCCAGACAAGGACAGTTTGGACACCCTGAACCTTGAGGAAACTGGCCGTCTCTTCCAAAATCTGCTGACCAAGAAGTTTTCTAGAGAGCGCAGAGCTTTTTGATCCCTACCTACAAAGGGAATAAAAACTGGCTTCTTCCACCAGGGTATTTTTATTACACTTTGTGTAAAACAGACCTAACTGCTTTGAATTTTAAATATGAGAATTTTAAATACAAACCCCATCCTGCTGTCTTTTAATGCTCTGAGTCCAGTAGACCCAATAAGTCACCTGCTACCCTGACCCAATAAGTCACCTGCCCGTGTAAAGAAATCTTTATTTCTTTACACGGGCAAACAGGGTAAGGGTGCGCTGGAAGGGTGACTGAAAGCCACCCCATAAGCAGCGTAACCCGGTGGTGAAACAGTATTTCTGATTAGCCCCATACAATGCCAGGAATTTCCTTCACGGAGGTTTGCAGACAGCGCTTCTGAAAGCCCAAGCACAAAAATAACTTTGACGGTATGTTTCCAATAGTCTCCACGTTAGCCATTTCCGAGGGCAGATAATAGCACACAGTCTGATGGGCCAAATCTAACAGAAACCTTCACC
>NW_009198638.1:0-1046 GCF_000690835.1 Fulmarus glacialis | reverse complement strand
GGTGTTGGTGCGACCTGTGGTTGGTGCGACCAGTGCGCCCAGTTTCCTGCTCCAGGGAGCCTGGTGTGCCCAAGTCTCGTGGTTCCCAGTCCTCCCAGTGTGCTCAGTTCTCTGTCCCATGGCTCCCAGTATGGCCAGTTCCCAGTCCCAGTACACCCAGTGCCCTGCCCCAGAGCCCCCAGTAGGGCTAGTTCCCAATCCCAGTGTGCCCAGTATGCCCAGGTCCCTTCCCTAGGGCTCCCAGTATGCCCAGGTCCCAATCTCAGTGTGCCCAGTATACCTAGCTCCTGGTCCTAGGGCTCCCAATATCCCAGTTCCCAGTACGCTCAGTTACCTATCTTGGTACACCCAGTGTGCCCAGTTCCCTGTCCCAGGGCTCCCAGTACAACCGGTTTCCAATTCCACTGCCCAGTATACTCAGTTCCCTGCCCCACAGCTACCAGTGTGCACAGTTCCCAGTCCCGGTGTGCCCAGTACACCCAGCTCCCTGTTCCAGGGCTCCCAGTGTGCCCAGTATACCGAGCTTCTGGTCCCAGGGCTCCCAGTATGCATGATTTCCCCTGTCCCAGTGCCCCCAGTATCAGCTCCCCCACTGCCTCCTAGTTGCCCCCGCTTGGCCCCGTCTCCCCTGACCCAGTGTCTCGCAGTACTCCCAGTCTGCTCCAGTTTCCCCCCAGTAATTCCAGTGCTTCCCAGTAAAGCCCCGTCTTCTCATCCCGGTGCCCCCCAGTATGTTCTCTGGCTCCCCGGGTGCCCTAGTTCCTTGTCCCAGTGGGCCCAGTATAGCGCACTTCCCCCCAGTATGTTCCAGTTGGTGCCGTGTGCAGCGGTTCATCCCCCACAGTGTGACCCAGTGTCCCCCCCGGTTTGTCGCAGTTCCCCCCCAGTATGTTCTGATCTCCTGCCCAGTATATCCTGATCTCCTGCCCATTATATCCCAGTCACCCCCGGTACATCCCTGTGTCCAGCCCGCTATGTCCCAGTGTCCCCCAGTCAGTCCCAGTACACCTCCACCGCCAGGGGCCGCCCTCACTCCCGTGGGTGCT
>NW_009198637.1:1059-1358 GCF_000690835.1 Fulmarus glacialis | reverse complement strand
CGAGGAGCTGGCGATGCTTTTGGGACCCTGAGGTCATGGCAGGAGGGGCTGAAAGGTTTTTTGGGCTCCCACACCCTCGGGAAGGCAGCAGGTCCCCCCTGGATCCTGCCCAAGGAGCTGCTCCCTGGTGTGACGGTGCAGGGATTAACCCAGGAGCATCCCGGGGTTGCGCAGCCCAGCCGGGAGCCGGCTGTCCCCAACGGGCTGTCGTACAGTGGGGACCGCTCTGTCCCCCACCTTGCACCGTGTAGGTCCAACCTGAGCAAGGCTCGGTCCTTCGGCGATGCCCCCAGTCCTGC
>NW_009198637.1:0-291 GCF_000690835.1 Fulmarus glacialis | reverse complement strand
TGCTCTGGGGGGTCCTTCCCCTCCTGGGGGAACCCCTGATGGCCCAAAAGAGGGGGTAGCCCTCGTGCATCACCGGAGGAGGGTTTAAACCCCCATTTCCCCACGGCGGAGTCCTTGCCTGGGCGAAAAGAGGGGATTTGGCACCCAAATTCACCCTCCTGGGGGAGAGGGAAGGGCTCCGGTGCCCCCACCCAGCCTTTGAGCTGGACCCCCCCCTTGCACTTCTCTCTGGGCATCCCACAACGATGCCACTAAAAACCAGCCGGTCCCAGGAGCCGAGGGAGAGGGAAG
>NW_009198636.1:2270-2621 GCF_000690835.1 Fulmarus glacialis | reverse complement strand
CACAACAGCACCCCCAATAGCCGGCACCGCCGCGCTGCCGGGCGAGAGGCGCCGGCACGCAACCACCCACCACCCTTCTCCTCTGGTGAAACAGGATTTTCACCTTTTTGTCCAATGTCGTGATATCATCCCTCCTATCAAACTTCGTCCTCACGAATTTCTTCTCCCAGCCCACCAGGCACAAGGTAACCCCCACGTTTCACCCGGGTGCTCGGGCTGTGCTCGGTCTCCGAGATGCCGCTGAAACCTATGGGATGGGTCATCAGTTTGCTGGCACGATTGACTCTTCAGTCAATTAAGTATTGCTGTTTACTAACCTGTGCAAAAGTGGGAGCGGAGAGGTGAGTACCG
>NW_009198636.1:0-2219 GCF_000690835.1 Fulmarus glacialis | reverse complement strand
TTTTATTGGGGGGTGAAGACCCCCCCGCCGCGGCACAGGTGGGGAGGTACGGACTGCAGGGCAGGAAACGCAGGTAGTGTTAACACTAGATAAAGAGAGAAGTAAAAGACTGTTTCCTTTTAAAGGTGCTACATTTAACATCTGCAGTATGTGGCTTAGCCCGGCACAAGCAATCTGAAACCATCTGAAACCACAGTCACAGCATTTTTCAGGACAAAGTCTGCAAAGCGGCAGTGGCCAAACCTTTCCTAAGAGCAGCAGAATTTGTGATTAATTTAGCCCAGCAAGCACCTTGCAAAGCAGCGTGTCCCTGCAGGCACTGCGGACAAGGGATCTTCAGGGGGGAGCCTTCCCCCGGTGCTGAGCCCCTCAGCGGCACAGTCCTGCAGCCACTGGGATTTTTTGGCAGGAGCCACCAGCGCCCCAACGCTCCCACCACCCACTGAGGGCCCACACGGGCCCCATGCAGCCAGCGCTGGCACGAGGAGGGAGGAGGAGGAGGAGGAGGAGGAGGAGGAAGAGAGCAGCTCCTCGCCCGCCAGCTCGCTCCTGCCAATCCTACCATGGTGCTCATCGCAGCGTGGTGACTTTGCACCACAGATTATTCATTCCCCAGCCTTGCAGCTTTTTGATATCACATCTTTTTTTTTTTTTTTTCTTAATTTCTCTTTCTCCATATCATGCAGAAGCCTCCCGGGGAGAGCCTGCAGATAAGACTGATGTAATTCCATTGCACTGCACAAGTTAATTATTTGCTGAGTCGAGACCAAGCTGATGCCCTGTTCCCAGCACTTGAGGTATTCACTAATGTTGTGTGTGATTTAAAAGCACCTTTCTGCCGTGTGCCACAGTGGAGGGGTAAAACCTGGGCTACCGCAGGGCACGGGGACAGGACACGAGGGCTCCCCGCGCCAGCACCAGCGCTTGGGCTGTGCCACAGCCACGTCCCACGAGAAAAGCGCACAGGTCCCCGTCCTTTCCTGGGCTTTCAGGGAAACATCTTGGAAGAAATGTGCAGTTGATAAGAGCAGAAGCATTTCACGCAAGGTTTCTTCGTTGGGATGATGAGGCCCCCAGCCCTGCTACTTTTTTGTTGCTTGTTTCCTCTGCAAGCAGCAGCAACATCTCCATCTCCACAGAGGACCCGGGAGGCCTCAGGTCTCTTGATGCAGGAGGAGAAATTCATCACGAAACAGGCATCCCCAGGGCACTGCAAGCCCCGCGCCGTGGGCCAGCTCCTGCGCAGGCGGGAAGTGGGGGGACGGAGCAGAGACGCGTGCTGCGGCACGCCGGGGCTTGGGCCGCTTCGTTATTGAGCCGAGCCAGTTATTGCCAGCAGCTAAACAAACTAATAGGAAGGATATTTCCCCGGAGAGGGAGGAGGTTTCTGATTTAGACTGCGCTGTTTAAGCCCAGACTCTCACCGCAGCTAAAATTTCCTTCCGAGGGCCATAATTATCCCAATGCAAATCCCAGGCCTGTGTTTGCTTTTCTGCTCCCTGTCTGGAAGGCTTCAGTGTAGAGGCTGTGATTTCCTCTGGTGCACAGCCCAGCACCCCCTGCACCTGAGCCGTATCCTGCACCCCTTGCCCAGCACTGGGGACCAGCGCCGGGGGGAGGCAAAGAAAAGCTCAGTGCACAGTTTTCTGCAGAGAGCACCCTCAGGTATTAAACTAATTACCAGGGAGCAGTGTCAGTCCCGCAGGGGCTCCGCTCCAGCCCTCCGCAAGCTGCAGTCCCAAAGGCAGCGCTGCCATTGCCGGGCCTGTGTCTCCTCCACTGGCTGTTGGATGAAAATTGCTTTAAAAGCTCCAAGAGAAGCTGTTTGGTTCTCCTAAGTGATGGGAATGGAAAAGAAAAAGGAAAAAGGAATGGGAATGCTTTTGTTCTCAGCTGCCAGGTAAATGAGGTTCAGCTTTGGAAAATGTATAGGGCCTCTAGTGCTAACTGTGGAGCTGGAGTCTCCAAGGAGTGATTTCTTCCTTCAGAAACATAATAATAACAATAAATGATTAAAAAGAAAAAGGCCTAAATCTGTATCTACAGTTAACTCAGGACTCCTTTGGCGTTCAGGACTGTTGCTGGATAAATAAATGCTTATTTGAAAAAGGAACCTCCAGCCTCCTGCAAACGAGAGGCAGTGAAGCAGCACTCGGGGCCAGCCCGCACACATGCAGCGCAGCCGGGGGGAAAACCCGCCAGATCGGGTTATTCCGGAT
>NW_009198635.1:1190-1435 GCF_000690835.1 Fulmarus glacialis | reverse complement strand
AGCCACCAGAGAGCCCCCAAACGCCATCTCGTGCATCCATGTGCCAGTGAGTCGTGGTCCCCAGGGCTGGTCCCCATCCCCGGTTCCCATCCTCATCCCCACCTGGGACGGTCCCACAGCGAGGGTCCCCCCGCGACCGATTAAAAAGCCATCCTAGGCCAGGCACACCACAGCTCGCCAGCGGCATGGCCAGCACCGGCAGAGCGATGCTGTTTCCTGCATGCAAAATAATTGCCGTGCCCGGC
>NW_009198635.1:822-1127 GCF_000690835.1 Fulmarus glacialis | reverse complement strand
AGCTCGCCTGAGGCAGGGGGATGGGGCAGGAGCAGGGGGAGACGGCAGGCTGGCAGTCAGGCCTGGAGCATCCCACATGTGGCATGAGCTGTGCCTGTTCTCTGCGGCGCGGCACAGGGGAGCACAGGTGCTCAGGAGTGGAACAGCGTCCCAGAGAAATGGAGCACCCCTGAAAATTTGGCCAGCACAAGGAACCAGAGAACAGCTTTGGAGAAGGGGGCCAGGCTGGCAGATGCCTTCGCAGTGGTGATGGAGAGCCAGTTTCTTGTTAAAAATGACAAAGGCTCGAGCAACAAGCATTAAAA
>NW_009198635.1:543-759 GCF_000690835.1 Fulmarus glacialis | reverse complement strand
CCCCGCCCCCGCCGGCATCGCTGGCATGGGCACAGGGAGCCGGGCAGGGAGCAGCTGCGGTCCGACAGTGGCAGCAGTGAATCGCGGGATCAGGCGAGTCGGGGCATCTTCCTTCCGCGCCGCTGCGTTATTGCCCAACATCTGGAGGCGCGGGCGATCCCCCCCAACCCCGTGTTATTTTTAGACGTTGCACAGTGGTGGCTCAAGGCCCTGCGA
>NW_009198635.1:0-304 GCF_000690835.1 Fulmarus glacialis | reverse complement strand
CTTCCCGGCCCAAAAGCATCTTGCCTGGTCGCCCAATGGAGATGCTGGCAGATATTGGGGGAGGCAAAGCCCCCGCTGCCTCCGCAGGAAGGAGCATCCTGCCGCGCTGTGCCATGGCCTTCCCGTCCCGTCTCTCTGCACGGAGCATCCCCCTGTGCCACCATCCCCCCTGCGGGGACCCCCGAGCTGGTCACCCAGCACCCGGGAGAGGGTGGACCCCGGTGCACTCCTCCTCCGGAATGGGACGTGACTGCGGCCATGAGCGCCAAGCACTTAGGGTGCCAGCGTGTGTGGGCCCAGCGCC